>NC_056737.1:1072611290-1072911290 GCF_019279795.1 Protopterus annectens
AAATCCCTTACAAACCTCGCCAATGGGGCACTGCAACACAGAAGGGAGGAGAAGACAGATTCCAAACTACTAGAAGGCAAACACAATGACTTAAACCTGAAACTGCCAAGCAAAACTCTCTTGGCAACTCCCTTGGGAGGAAAATTAGCACTTTTTGCAGACAACTGGCGCATCGTCACAAAGGACAAATGGGACCTAGACATTATCTCACAAGGATACAGATTCCATTTCCACACCTTGCCAAGGATAAAAGGAATGCCAAACCTGCCACAAAATCAATGGGCAGAGGCACAAAAACAAATTACAGCTTTCATGGACATGAGAGCCATTCAACTGGTACCTACACAGGAGCAAGGCCAAGGATTTTACTCAAGGCTCTTTCTAGCCCCCAGAAAGGACAAAGCTTGGAAACCCATTCTGGACCTTTCAATTTTAAACACCTTCTTGCAAGTACCCAAATTCAAGATGCTAACACTACAGCAGCTTCTTCCCATGTTGGGCAAGAAAGCTTGGCTAGTAACGTTGGACCTCAAGGAGGCCTACCTGTATGTCCCTATCAGACAAAATTGCAGAAGATACTGCCGTTTCGTTGCAGGTTCAACCCATTACCAATTCTCTGCACTGCCCTTTGGCTTATCTACTGCACCCAGGGTCTTCACAAAATGCCTGGCACCAGTAATTGCATACTGCAGACAAAAAGGAATTCAAATATACCCATACCTGGACGACTGCCTCATCCAAGCAGAAAGCAAGGACATTCTCTTACAACACCTGGCTTTTGTAAAACATCTGCTAAGTTGCCTAGGGTACACAGTAAACGAAAAGAAATCAAAACTAGTGCCCTCACAAAATATGACATTCTTGGGTGCCAGCTTGAATACAACGGCCCAGATGGCTTATCTGACACCAGACAAACAACTACAATTAACTCAATACTTCAGAGCAATGGCAACAAATACCCAACTCCCTGCAAGAAAAATTCTGCAGGCCTTGGGCTTCATGGCATCTTGCATAATACTAATACCATTTGCAAAACTGCATATGAGGAAATTACAATGGTACCTAAAAAGCATATGGACTCAACACAGCCACAGCTTGGAAACAATTATACCTCTCATTCCCTGCCTTCAACAGGAGTTTCTATGGTGGTCACAGGCATGTCACCTCAACAAGGGTCAGCCTTTCACCTTACCCCCAGCCAGGCAAACTATGACAACAGATTCATCGGACTATGCCTGGGGGGAACACACGGCAGGACAGTGCATTCAAGGCATATGGACTGCAGATCAAAGGAATCTGCACATCAATCAAAAAGAAATGCTAGCTGTACAAAATGCTCTGACAGCCTTCAAGGACTTCTTACATCCAGGACAGCTTATCATAAGGACAGACAACACCACAGTAATGTGGTACATAAACAAGCAGGGGGTACACACTCCTACCCTCTATGCAGGCAAGCAATGACCTTGTGGAACACAGCACTGGCTTACCAAGTTCAATTACAAGCTCAGTTCCTGCCAGGAAAAAAGAACACATTGGCAGATGACCTAAGCAGAAACATCATGGATCCCCACGAGTGGAAACTGGATCCACAAGTATTTGCAATGATAACTCAAAAATGGGGGCTCCCAGACATAAACCTGTTTGCCAGCCCCCAAAACTATCAACTAACAAAATTTTGCACAAGGGCTTTTCACCATCAAGCTTGGAAAGTGGATGCACTCTCATTCAGTTGGAAAATGCTGACAGTATATGCCTTTCCTCCATTGCCCCTTCTCACAAAGGTGCTGCTGAAAGTCAGGATGGAGAGACCCCGAATGATACTCATTGCCCCAGACTGGCCATGCCAGCATTGGTACCCACTATTAAGGAATATGGCACAGGGCCCACCATGGATTCTACCACAAATTACCCATCTGCTCACACAGCAAGACAATCAGATTCTACACAGCCAGCTCAAAACCTTAAACTTGGCTGCATGGCAAATCACCTAAGCAACCAGCCAGCTCCTCTCTCACAAGCTGTTATGGATGTTATTCTGGAGGCCAGGAGGCCCAGCACCAGGAAAGCCTACTCAGACAAACGGAAAAGGTTTTGCACCTGGAACCAAGCTAAAGGCCAAAATACCCTTCAGCCTGACATAACTCAGATTCTGCAATATTTAACTGAGATGTTACACAAAGGGCTTTCCTTTTCATCTATTAAAATCCACGCCTCAGCTACTTCAGCTCACTGCA
This sequence comes from Protopterus annectens, assembly GCF_019279795.1. NCBI lineage: Eukaryota > Metazoa > Chordata > Ceratodontiformes > Protopteridae > Protopterus > Protopterus annectens. The sequence continues at coordinate 1,072,613,528 of NC_056737.1, forward strand.
ACACGGATTCTCCCTTATTTTCACATCCACTCCTAAGGCAGTTTCTCAGAGGGGCCAAAAACATTAAGCCTCCCAGGAGAGCACCAACACCTACTTGGGACCTCAACTTTGTTCTGGAAAAACTTACGCTACCTCCTTTTGAGCCAGCTTTCTCAGCTAACTTAAAGTTTATATCATGGAAGACTGCCCTGCTGCTAGCAATTACTTCTGCGAGAAGAGGTTCAGAGCTTCAGGCACTAATGGCATTAGAGCCTTTCCTCATTTTTCATCAAGACAGAGTTTCTCTATGAACTAACCCCTCCTTTATGCCTAAGGTGGTATCCAGTGTGGCTCTAAATCAAACCATCCATTTACCAACCTTCTTTCCAAATCCACAGAACAAAGGAGAAAGACTCCTACATTCCTTGGACATTCACAGGCAGCTACGTTACTACTTGGATAAAACTAAGGTTTTCAGAAAATCTGACCAGCTTTTTGTATGGATAGGATATTGCATACGTTTTTGCTACACCCACCATGGAAAACCAGTTCCTGCTAGCATAAGACCCCACTCTACCAGGGCAGCAGCTACATCTACATCTACAGCCTTCCTCAGGGGGGTGCCAACCAAGGATATTCTGGAAGCTGCAACTTGGAGTTCAGTACACACCTTCACCAAACATTACCACTTACCACTTTACTCTAAGACTAGAGCTGGCTTCACCACTGCAGTTTTGCAGGGCCTTCTAGCCTCCTCTAACCCTGTTTGACTCCACCTCCCATCCTTAGCTTTGGGATTCTACCCAAGTGTGATGACTGCAGCAGGGTAACACGATGAACATAGTACAGTTTTGTACCTACCATAAATGTAGATATTCGAGTGTATACCCTGCTGCAGTCCAGGTTACCCTCCCTCCATCCCCTCTGACCTAAGACCTTTCTATACCTTAAAATCTGTTACAACCTTTGTGGTGTATTTGCTTATAGATGGAGGGATTTTTTGTTCATGCTACACTTTTTATTATTGGCACTATCTACTGACCACCATTGGGGGGGGGGGGCACCTGACATCTGGGGCAAGAAAAACTGAAGAAAAGTGCTTTGGATGCCTCTTGTATACCCCTGGCGCACTGACGTCAGGGAAGAAGCGACAGCAACCGATGCCGGACCAAGACTTTGGAATTCGGGCCGACTGTGGGACCGCCTGACGGCAGGATAACCCAAGTGAGATGACTGCAGCAGGGTATACACTCGAACATCTACATTTATGGTAGGTACAAAACTGTACTATATATATATATATATATATATATATATATATATATATATATATATATATATATATATATATAGTGTACTTTAAGGGGTGTGTTGGGAAGTGGTAGGTGGAGCATGTTTAATAGGGGAGGTGATATGACTGAGTAATTGAAAAAGTGGGTGGACTTAGTGAAGTTATAGTGTCAGTGGGGGGTGGGATTTGGGGGTAGGGTACGGGAGCGGAGTGGACGTGAGCAAAGCCAGTTGGACCACTTCACAGATGACCTCATGAAAAACAGTAGAATGACCGAAAGAGTAAGTAATGTCACTTTGGAAGGGGATTAGAGAAGCCGATAATTTAAATGGAATGTTAAATGGAAGAAGTTGAAGGTGCTAAATTAGAGGTATATACAGAAATACCTTAAAGCCATAAAGATTAGTATAAATTTAAGTAGCACCAAGCCTACAGTTAAATATACTGTGAGAGTTGCAGGGAGGGATAGAAAAAAGTAAATGGAGGCATAAACTAGCTGGGGGGTAGGGCAGGCAGTGTGGCTGTGTGATGTGCAGACAGCCTTACAATGTAGATAATATGCAGGTATAATATTTATACTGTTTAACATGTATTAAGTGCAAGGAAAAGTCACTGGCAGGACTGCAGTGACAGTTTAGGTACAGCTGTTCACGTTTCAGGCAGGTCAGGAATGTGCTTTGCCATTGGTTATTTTAAACCACGGTTTTCAGCCTAAACGGAGTAGAAAGCAGAGGTGAGTTAGAGTATCGGAAACAATGCAGGTTATGAAAAATACATAGAAAAAGATTGGATCTCAGTCTGAGAAATAAGGTTGGAATATCTATTAGAAGAGAGGGCTAAGTATTCCTAAGGGTTACTAAGAAAAACAACTAAGGCAGGTATAGAAGCGAATGGAGAGAAAGGCAATGTAAGAGAGGTATAAAAATGGAGGGCACCAGGTGTGGTTAGGATGGTTAGAAGTTATGTAGGAACAGTAGTAAACCATTTGAGAGGTAGTGCATATGTCTAGCAATGTATATTCAGAACAGCATAGCAAATATAATAATGCACATTAATTTGCTGTACAGTTTCTGTTCAGTGTTGTAGTTGGCAGTACCACAGTAACATTTAGATCCATAAGCAACAGAAATGCCTAAACCCGAGTTTATTTTGCATGTGTCTATTCAGATGTCTGTGTGTGTGTGATATATATATATATATATATATATATATATATATATATATATATATATTTATATTTATATGTATATGTATATATATATATATATATATATATTTATATATATAAAATGGGTCAAGGCAGCCGATGTCTAGCAAGTTAAGTCAGCTCAGCGAAAAGTTGAGTGAGACATCTGGCTCACTTTACACCAAAACAAATTTATAAGTATTCACGTGCATTCCTGTAGCAGGACAGTTAGCTTGTACTACAAAAACACAGGTCTGGTAACTATATAATCTCTGAAATATCCAGTGAGCCCCTCACATAAAACAACATCCAAGCTAGCTTACTTAAAACTGCTGTATAAGAGTGAGACGAGAAGTCCGACTGCTAACATTGACATGAGCTTTGGCATATTCAAGTATTACACTTGTTGTGTCTTTCGGCTTTTCCTGGTTAGGGGTCGCCACAGAGGAACTCCGGTCTGCTAATGATTGGCAGTAGATTTTTACGTGCCGAGTTGCCAGCTCTGAAGCACAACCTCCAACGAAGGTATGCCCATTCACACGTCTCCACACAGAAGACGCTTTAGCTGAAAATCGAACAGGACAATGTCTTACTGTGAGGTGACAACGCTACCGCAGCACCACTATATTCAAGTATTACACTACGCCAGTAAAAGTGAGATTGCACAAAATATTTGCTGTTGCCTGAGAAGAAAAACAGATTGCAGTACCTTACACAGTGAAATATCCACAAAAAACCCAGAAATAATTAGATAAGTAGACTGCTCCTGCACATCACCTTGATGACTGCATGGAAAGCGGAAAGCCAGATTGAAAAAGATGATGTGGAATGTTTAAATGCCACAAGGCATTATGAGAGATGAGACGTAAGAGTAAAATATGGGTAGGGCATGCTGGGAGAGGAGAAGATAGAAAAAAAAGAAAAACAACTTTAAAATGCTGCACACAGTCAAGAAAGCTTGTAGTGGATTACACAGGTGACTGTGAGAAAAACAGTCAGTAGAATCACTGAAAGAGTAAGTAATGTCACTTTGGAAGGGCATTACAGTAGCCGATAACTGAATCAGAAGAGCTAAAGGGAAGAAGTTACAGGGTGCTAAATTACAGATATATACAGAAATGCCTTAAAGCCATAAAAATCAGTATAAACGTAAGTGGCACCAAACTTAGATACACTGTCAGAGTTGCTCTGATTGATTGCTATAGTTATCTTGAAACATTTTATATGCCCCGCCCCCTAATTATCTCTTTTTTAAGCAACAGCTTCTGCTCTACATTTGACTAAAAACCACACCAAAGCAGGTTTTTCATTTAAGATTCCCCTCTTCCTTTCTCTTTGCCTATACTCTGAGATCAGTCCCTGGTAGGGAAGGCAGTCATCAGCCTGCAGCCAAAGCATCAGCTTGGCCTCATTCCCACTCTTTTACCTTTGTCTGTCTAGTTATTTCTCAACACTGCCTTGGTTCCTTTGCTAGTTTTCTCTGGTAAATTCCAGCCCCTCTTGTCTTTTTTCTGTCCCCCTTCTTGCAGTCATCCCTACTCATCTGTACATGCAGCAGTTCCTAATCTAATTTCTCCATTCTTAGCTTAGTTTTGGCTTAGTAGAATAATTTCTGCTACCGTATGAATATATGTTTGTTTGTTATTGTTTTCCTTAAGGATCTGCATCCAAAATCCCACTGTCACTTTATTTTTTTGAATTTACCCCTACTTCATCATAAACCTTTCCATTTTGAATTATAACCTTATGCTTTTATGTATATGAGCCTTAACTTCAAATCAAATAATTTTAAACCACTTTGTTCTATTGGAAGGATCAACTTATCCCACTTAACCTTTGGACTCTTTCCCTCCCAGATAAATTTATGAATTATTGTCCACAACTTCTCTGATTGATAAAAATATGCCTGGCCTATATGTAAATTAAAGTGACTAAAAACTTTTTCACTGCTTGTATCGTACTATCCATAAACAAGAGCTTCCAGTTTATTATCTTTTGTTTGTTCTCTTCCCACATATCCTTAGCTGCCATAACAGAAGCTGTTTTAGTCCCTACTCCTAAATATTTTATCTTATCGTTTTCCCAGGAATGCGGGTACTGCTGAATCACATTGTTTCTGGGCACATAATTTACAGTTCTAGACCGTTTTATTTTCATTAATTTTATGTTGCAAAAAGACTTGACATTGTCTTAAGATGTTCCACAACACTGATATTTTCTTTTCTAGATTTATCAGGTACAAAATAATATAATTTGCAAATAAAGCCACCTTTTCTTGATTACCATAGCAATTATAGCCTTGCATTTTTGAGCCCCTTTTTTCATTGTCAGTGGCTCTACATATAAAGCAAGTAAGGGGAAAGAGGACACCCCCACCTTGTTCCTCTCTTCAAACACAGATTATCAGAGAGCAACTCTACCGCTTTAATTCTTGCCTCCAATCCTTCATATATCCTCCTAATTAACTTTATTAGTAATGCAAATGCTTCCTTTGCAGTAGTTATAAAATCTCTATGTTGAATGCTTTCTCTGCAACAGTGGTGTTTTCTTATATTTGGCTTCTCTCTCTGGATCATCATAGTTCTATTAGTGTTGTCAAATGTTTGCCTCCCCTTCAAACAAGGCATTGATACATATCTATTAATTTTGTTAACAGCTTTGCCATTCTTTTAGCTAGTATCGACATAAAAACTTTATAATCATGGTTTAAAATTGAAAAGAGTCTGTATGGGAAACTGGGAAAACTACTCGTGTACCAATACAGTTGCCCAACGTTTCCTGGAATTCATTAATTTCCAATGCCCTGGACCAGCTCGTTCTTACCCCCACTAGAGGTAGTCATTACTAACATGGGTGACCATTGCTCTACACCAATAGTCAACTCCTCCCTGGTTAGATACAACCACAAACTAATCACCTTGGAAATCCACATCCCTCCCACCCCCACCCCCTGCAAAGTTAACCACCATGAAAAACGTCTCCAAAGCTAACTTTGGGCTCCTAAAAACAGAGGTGGCTAACTTCATGGCACCCATGCAAATGGAGAATATTTGCATGACTGCCGAATCATACGCCAATGCACTGTACGAACATGTACACAAATGCATAGATCTTGCCATACCCAATAGAACCAAGACACACTCCTCCAAAAAAAGGAAGCCAATCTGGTGGTCCCCTGCCACAAACAAACTCTACAACAGGAGGAGGAAAGTGATGCGGAATAAGGTGAAGTCCCAAGAATGGAAAAACTGCCTTATCAGGCTCAACAAAAAGTTGGGATCCCTCATCAAATCCTCTAAAGCTAGCTATGAAAACAGAATTGCACCACATAGTAAAGACAACCACAAGGCCTTCCATAGTTATATAAAGAATCTCCACGGCAATACCCAGATTTGCTCTTAGCTACTGCACAATGGTACCTCCTATACCAAGCCAACAGATATTGCCAGTATACTGGCCGACAGATTCAGTGCCAACTTTACCCCTCTCCCCCCCCCCCAAGGACCAATCAGAATACCAGTAGATTGCCAGGCACCCAGTATTACTGCTGCACAGATTAAAACAGCACTGTTCAAGGCCAAAAATGCAGCTCCTATGGGACCTGGCAATATCCCTGGCTGTGTTCTACATGAACTACAGAGTGAACTGGCACCTCACCTATGTGCCCTGTTCAATCACAGCCTCACCTCAGGCTTTGTCCCTACCAAATGGCGCACTGCTACAGTCATCCCTCTCCACAAAGAAGGAGTAACTACAGACCCTGAGAACCTTCACCCCATTAGCCTGATGAGGCTGATTTGCAAAGTTATGGAATGCATCATCATGGACCTAATAATCAAGGATATAGGGAATCTCCAAACTCTGGATCCCACACATTTTGGTTTTGTGAAGGGTAGATTATGCCTGCTCAACTTGGTCGACTTCTTTGAGTCAATCACCAGAGCTGTGGATGAAGGCAAGATGGTTCATACAGCCTACCTTGATCTGGCCAAGGACTTTGATACCATTCCCCCCACTCAGGAATAATAGAAAAACTCACTTAGCTATGCATCAACCCCTATATCACTAGGTGGGTTTCAAACTGGCTCACAGCTAGAACGCACAGTGTGAAAGTAGCTGACTCCAAGTCAGACTGCCAACCAGTCATGAGTGGAGTCCCACAGGGTTCGGACGTGAGTCCTCTCCTGTTTGGAGTCCTGGCCAATATGAAGGGACTCTGGCTGACAAAGTTCGCAGACGATTGCAAGTTGGGAGCTATTATTAACTCCCCAAGTGATGTTGACATCCTACAGAAAGGCCTCGCTGAGACCAACGACTGGTGTCAGAACCATGGCCTTAAGCTCAATGCCAAAAAATGTGTAGTCATCCCTCTTGGGAAAAAAACAATTCCCATGAATTACCACATCGATAGTAGTCAACGGAACACAGAAGGCATTATAAGAGATCTGGGAACACAGGTTGTCAGCAACCTCTCTTTTGACCACCACATTGCCACTGTGGTCAGAAAGTTCTTCTTTGTGGCACATCTCATTACTAAGGGTTTTGCATCCAGGAAGAAAGAGGTCATTGTCTCCCTGTACTCTTTCCTCATTAGGCCAGTCATTGAGTACAATGCCCCTTTGGCATGTACCTCACTAGACACCTGCAACAACTGGAGAGGCCGCAAAACTCCCTCACAAAGAGGATCTTGGGCCTTAAACACTTGTCCTATATGGACAGACTCAAAAAACCCCAACTATTCTCTTCTCATATCACCTACTTAGATGTGATCTCTGCTTGACTTACAAAGCCATGTCTCACCCAGCTCTGTTAGAAATGCTACATCTAAAGAAATCCCAATCCCTCCACACCACGTGCTCCAGGCACCTCAACCTCATTACCACAATCAACAAAACATGCTGGAGGGACAGGTTCATAACCCAGAGACTACCCGTCTGTTGAATAGACTTCCCATACATGTCAAGCAGAACACCTCACTGGTCCTCTTCAAGAGAAATCTTGATGAGTGGATGGGAAATAGAAAATTCATCCCGGGGATCACGCCAGTGGCTCTACTCGACAGAGGCACTGGGAACTAAGGTCAGGTGGCACGATCCCAGGGTAATCCGGACTAGGCTTGTAAAGGCTCCATGGCCATTAGCATAGTACACACCTATGAACCTGGGTCTGATGGGCCTGTACCATTCTCAGGTAATACAGCCACCACAGCTTTCTTCCAAAGTGTTGTGCTTCCCCTCCTTTTAAAATACTGTTGAGTAAAATCTTTCAGATCGATATCACTTCCCTCCTAACTTCCAGACTTCCACAGGAATACCGTCTGTTCCTGGAGACTTTCTTGAAGACGGATTATACATCACTGACTTTATCTCAGCCCCTCCTGTCTTAACTGTAAGTTGTTCAGCCTCATCTACCTGTAACCTTTGCATAATTACATGTTCCATGAATATTGCCATTTGTGCTCTTTCTTAATTTTCACGTTTCTCTGCTTTGTACAAAGTTTCATAAAACTTCTGAATTATCTCTAAAAACTCTAAAGGAGGCTCCCTAAGTTTGGCAATAACCCTTTCTACTTTCTGTTGCCCAAGTCATTGTGTTAAAAGTTTTTGTGCTGTGATGTTATTATCAAAAAAAAAATTGCTTAACAGCAATCTTTATAAAGTCATGCATATTTTCATTAAAACTGCATTTGTGCCTCTTGTTTTGTGAGATTTCCCTTATTCTACAATACTTTAACCTATGTCAGCCATTCTAAGAATCCCTATTAATTTGTAACCATATCTCTTTCGCTTTTATTTCCAGACTGTTTTAAACTCCATTTTCATTTTATCACACTCGCTAGCTATAACTTCTGAAGATATTTCCATCTTCCCTAAATCTGTTAAATAATTTCAAATATCTATTCCTTAAATTCTCCTCTTTTTAACCAGTAAGTGGGAAAGTGCATGTGTCTCATTTTTAGTTCATTACCTTGCATTTTTATCTTGGCTTTTATTGGTACATGATCTGAAATAATTTTTGGATCTGTCCTGAAGCATTCAGTTAAATGGAAATGTTCCTGTGAAATGTAATTTCTGTCTAGTGTAGCTCATTTATTGTACATCTCCAAGTTCCTAATACTGAATTCACATATACCTTACCAAATATTTTGATAAATTTCCTCAGAAATTTGATCTCTTATATTTGTTATATTTATTTGTTATATTTGTTATATTGTTATATTTTCCCTTCTGATTATTTATCCCAACATTTTCTTAAGCTTCTTAGTTCATTACATCCGAGTGATGCCTCTAGGTGCATCTGCAGTTAACTCCTGCTGACGCTTCTAGGTGTCAGATATTGCTTGTTCATATTTGCATCAGTAATTCCAAAACCATGCTATGTACAAGGTTTTAAAAGATTTCATCGTAAAGCTGCCACAATGGCAAACTCAACTGCATTAATATTTGACCACTGTCTACTGCAGGTAAATAGATATTAACTGTTTTTATGATATTAATTTATATAGATATAATTTTCAAATTTTTGTAAATATCTCAACAACTAAGTAACACAGACAGAACTCCTTAGCCTCACTTGAAAGCTCTCAGCTAGTTGAATGAAATGTTGCTGACAGTATGTGCGTAACTTGAGTGGTTGTTGAGATATTGCAAGATGTTTACAAAATATTACAAATGTATTAGTTACTGTCTTTACTATGACTTATAAAATTCAGTTTAAGACCTAGAATCTAAAGAGTACTACCACTATAAAAATAGTTTGTGCTGAAGAGTTTGCCATTTACACTTCTTTCATAACCCCCATTGTTACAGAAATATGAACATCTGTTTGAAATGTGAGGACAGTATTTGATTCTGTCAAAAGGCTTAAACTCTGCCCATTGGAAGTTACAGTGCATACTTCCTGAGCTCCATTAGAGTGAATGAGTTAATAGCATTTTTTGGTTGAATATTTATGCACACCAGTGCAAACCACCTCCTTTGCCAGCCGCTCACTACCACAAATCTACAGTTATTGTTTTTCCCCTCTTCTATCACTGTTGGTGTCCCTCTAGCAATTATTATAATTATTCCCCTTGACCCTGATATTCTGCTGCTTTATCCACCCTGAAATCCTTTCTGTGTCAAAGGGACATACTCATTTCTTTCCAAGTGTGTCTCCTTGTTGATTGCTGTTGAGTGTGCTGATTGCTGTTTGCACTCTGTATTTCTGAAAGTAATTGAGTGCTGTTTCATTTTTTGGCTATATCTATAAGGCCATTTATTTTCCAAGATAATATGGATAGCTTAGCCACATCAATGTCACATTTTTAAGACATTTTTTTAAATGAAAGCCCTCAATCAAAAAACTAAATACATTTTGAAAACAACTCCATTCCCCTGTTAACTATAACAAACACACCAAACTATGTTCATCTTCAAAAAAATGAAGTTTAACCCTCTGGATAGGAACTTGCTCCAAATCGTTAGCTGCAACCACAAGCATTACCTAACCTAATGTTGAGGTTACCCATACTAAAGTGCATGCTACAGCCCATGTTCCAACTTACACTGATTGCTGTTTATTCTTTTCTTATATGCTAGTCCCCTCCGCGGTATGGAAAACAGCTTGTATGCTTTCCAGAAGCATTTAACTTTTAGACCTAAGAAAACGTGCATTGGCTGTCTTTAAGTAAAACTAAATTGTAGACTGTTCTATTAAATACATTACAGTATTAAGGCTGCTAGGGAAGCTTTTATCTCTTATTCATTTCCCATAGGTTCCCATAGATTTATAGATTAGTACTAGGTTAACTGTTCTTGTGAGCTATTTCAAGCCTAGCCAATTACCCCATGTGAGAATCAAACCCTGCACCTTGTGTGTGTAAGGTGAGCACTATTATACCACCCTCCCGCCCATCTTCATTTCAGACTTTATTTTTTACTGAACTACTTGCCATTATATATTTAATATTTGCATTTCCTCAGCAAAGAATGTTCAGAACTCTTAAGATTAATTTCTTTCTCCTACAGACAGCTCATCTTCTTGGAAATGTGCTCAACAATGAATTGTTGTAAATTTCACTCTGAACAGAATGCACAGCTACATTGAGCTGCAGATTTCTTGCTTCCAAATGAACATTTGCTGATAGATAAAACAAACTAAAACAAGCTAATTTATTTGTAGTAGAGTTTAAAAACTTAGCATTTTTCATGGCTTTTATCATTCTACCCCACTTGTAAAGCTTGCCTGCTTAAAAAAAAAAAAAAAAAAAAACTTTGTTTATAGCTTAAGCCAGGGGCATTAATCTAGATATTTACCATTGTAAAAATGAAAAAAAGTATCTTAATTCTACATATAATATACTGAGTGCACTTTTCCACTCCACCTCCACCACAGCAGCCCAAGATCACAGCATATTAATGTCAAAATTGCTTTTGTCCAGCCTTTTTTCTTTTGTTACACTGTGAAGGCCATATTTCTTAAAACAACAAAGTATTTGTTTACTTTAATATCTTTAACACATACAACAGTCACTGAAAAGACTCCCCCACATTTAAAATACCTTTGACAACACAGCACAAAAAACTGCTTTACTATATATAACATGCAGTTTATATCATGAAACATTTTATACCAATACTAATATGAACACAAATTGTTTCATTTGGTTGCTTTACCCACTTTGTGTCCTTCTAAATATTAATAACATAAGTGGTATATGCATTACAGTCCATCCACAAGTTTAACAAAGCCAACAAAAGTCCAGGCTTTTTCAGATACTTTTTTCTTGCAAATCCATATTTCACAAATGTGATTGATGCTGTATAGTCTCCCATTTATTCACTAATTTCATTGTTGCTGGTCTTCTTCCTGTTCATTTCCATTCCCAGCACCAGACACTGGTCCAAGTCCAAGGTACTGCTGATTCTACTAGTCAACTTTTGTGCTTTCTTCTGTCCCTCAAGCATTTTTCTTTGGAACATTAGAAAAGGTTTCACTGACAAAGTATCTCTATGAACTTTATTGTCAGATGAATGAGAAGAGTCCCCTTCTGCTTAATGACTCACTTTTTGTTCAGTAAACATTTGTATTTCCTCCTTAGCTTGTTCTACACCAAAAATGTATTTGATCCTGCAAGAAAGAATATTCTGAAGACAGCTGGATACAGCAGCTTGAATTTCACATCTCCCTCTTGACATTCCCTGATTGCTGGGATACATTTTCTTCTGTTCTTCCTTCTGTACACTGAATAACCATATTCTGCAAACACTCTTCTGACTCCAGTTTTTAATACGTTTCCATTTCCCACAGTTTTGTCAGGATCAACTATTTCTGTTGGTATGATTGCATCTTTACTAATATAGGTGTTGGCTGCTTTCTCATTGCTAGATTTGGAACATACACTTGATGTGCCCTTTCAGTTACGAAATCCTGCTGTGGATTACCAGTTCAGTTGCTTATTTGTGCTTTCATAAAATTTGTAAAGTCTGTTCCTTCCAGTTTCTCTGGTACAGCATAAAACCTCAGTTTTTCTCTGCTTTCTCTCTCTCTCTTCTAACTGTATTGTTTTTTGAAACCCCTCTTCTTGAGAAAACTCATACTCAACCAGCTTTTTTCTTCATTTCAACTTCAAATTTTTTGCAGTTTTATCAATTCATCTGAAAAGCTAATTAAAACTTCTTGTATTTTTCTGGCCTTTTGTATTTGAGTTTAAGTTGTTGTCTTTCGACTTTTCCCGGTTAGGGGTCGCCACAGCGGAACTCCGGTCCGCTAATGATTGGCAGTAGATTTTCATGAACTCTGAGATGCCAGCTTGACGTTCAACCTTCAACAAAGGCTTGCCCATTTACGCATGTCTTTCGAACGCCCACCCAACTGCGGGGAGGACATGCAAACTCCACACAGAAGGCACTCCCTGCACTCCAGCCGAGAATCGAACGGGAGAACCTCTTGCGCTGCACCACCGCAGATTGTATTTGAGTTTAAGTATTCCTCCAATATTTAATTTATTTTAATTGCATGTGAAGACATTTGATTTATTTTTTCCTCTAAATTACTGGAAGCCATTTCCTGAACCAGAGCTGAAGCTTGAACTGTTTTTTGCTGAATAGCTATAGAATCAAGTCCTCTCTATTTAACAAATAAGTAGGAAAATGCCTTTCTCTTATTGTGTTAGCTGCATAAATCTTTGTTTTTCTTGGTGCATGAGCTGATGTAGTTAATGAATGGGTGTCAGAATTTTCAGTTAAATGCAAGTGTTCCTATAAAATATAATGTCTGTCAAGTGTAGCCCCTAGGGGTAATAGAGTATAAATTTAGTCTAATTTTCTGCTGCTGAATTTACATGTCGTATACTAACTATTCTTATATATTTCTGAAGATATCTGCCTTCTGTTTTTTTTTTTTAACAGGAAACATCTTTAATAAATTATCATGTATGACATAAGCTTTGTTACATTTATATAAATGAAAATAAACCTTAGCTACACAATCTCAGTTGCAGACATGCATTCCAAACCATGCCAACACAAATGTAGATGCAAACATTATACATCATTTATAACATGTCTAGTCATTGTTAGTCAACCATTACATGGCTCATTCATATCCTGCCTTCTGTTAAACCTTGTTCCTCTTCTCCATGTATTGATCCTGCACTTCCCAAATTTCCTATGTAATTTGCTCCTACTCTTTTCTAAAGATCTCGGTTCTAGTTGTTTTATCTCTGTTGCTATCTTCACTACTTCTAGTAAAGTAAGTTTAGACTTTGATTTCCATTTTCTTGTAGTTGCTTTTTTGGCAGCCATCATAATTAGATTCAGCAAGGCATTACTATGTCTAGGCAATTCCGATTTGTATCATAGCTCAAAAAAATAATTTCCCTAGTTACTCCAATTTGCTCACCCAGTATGTCCAGCAGAGCAGTCTGCCAACTCATTACACTGAGAAAATATGTTCCCAGTTACTTCTTTCTTCTCCATCACACCTCCAACATTTGCTGTCTACTTGAAGAAAAATTCTTTGAAGTCTGCATGGGGTATAAACATACCTGTCTAAACACTTCCAGGCAAAGATACTAAATCTTCCAGATTTTGTTGCATATTTGGGAAACACATGTATATCCCCCAAGTGTTTCTTTGTGAGTTGTTTATCTAATCTCTCTTCCCAATCCTTCCTAAACTCCTCTGATTGATTCTTAGAGTTATCATGCAATATTTTATATGCTCTACTAATTATTCCTTTCTTAATAGCAACTTTTATTCTCAATTCTAATAAAAACTCTACTGGTGCTGGTATTTCTTTTAGGACCTCACTGTTTCTTTCTCTTTGTCAATACGCTGCCTTCCATATCAAGGATTGCTACAATCTCTAGCCTGCACTCCAAATAAATTCTTGGTGTCTTCCATTCTGTTAACTTTCCTTCTCTAGTTATTTGCACCCAATACCTTGGTTCTTTTGTCAGATTTCTCCAATATATTCTCACCCCCTCTTGCTTATTGTGTGTATCCCTAATTGCGGTCATCTCTATTGGCAGAATCTCCTTTTTCCATTCCTGTATTGGCTTAGTTCTTAGAAGACCTTCTGCTACTTTATGAATATAATATTCTATATGATTGCTGTTGTTCTTAATGGTCTGCATCCAAAATCCCAGTCTCTCTCTCTTTCATCAGCATCTCTTTCCACTTTGAATTATAGTTTTCTGCTTGTATTGGAGCCTTAACTGTGTTTGAAATACCCCTTCAACTCTGGTAGTCCCAGTCCACCCTGTTCTTTTATAGGTTCATAGTTTAGTACTAGGCTAACTGCCCTTGTGGGCCATTTTAAGCCAAGCCAATTACCCCATGTGAGAATCAAATCCTGCACCTTGTATTTGTAAGGCAAACACCTTAACCATTATGCCAACCCCCCTAATAAAGTTTTTGGAAGAAGAATAAGCTTATCACATGTGACTCTTGTCATCTTCCCTTCCCAGATAAAATCCTTCAGCTCTTTATTAATCGCTATCCACAACTTCTCCTCTGGTTGATAAAAATATGCCTGACCTGTGTATAAGACTAAACAGACTAAAAACATTTGAACTGTTGTATCTTACAATCGATATCCATATAAAAGAGGTTCCATTTTCTCAGTTTTTGTATTATCTTTTGTTTTAGTCTTTTCCCACACAGCCTTAGCTGCCACTGTGGTATCATTTTTAATCCATACTCCTAGATACTATGTCCCTATAAGTATGGATATTGCTGAACCAATTTGTAAGTGGGTACGTAATTTATGGAGGAGTGTGAGGGCAGCACCAAGGATCAAATGGTGGAAACTGAAAAAGGGTAATTGTGAGGTGGAGTTCAGGGATGAGTTAAGGCAGGCACTGGGTGGCAGTGAAGACTTACCAAATAGCTGGGTAACTACAGCAGAGCTAGTAAGGAAGACCGCTAGAAAGGTGCTTGGTATCACATCTGGACAGAGGAAGGACAAGGAGACATGGTGGTGGAATGAGGAAGTACAGGAGAGTATACAGAAAAAGAGGTTGGCAAAGAAGAAGTGGGATTGTCAGAGAGATGAAGAAAGTAGACAGGAGTATAAGGAGATGAGGTGAATGGCAAAGAGAGAGGTGGCAAAGGCTAAGGATAAGGCATATGAAGAGTTGTATGAAAGGTTGGACACTAAGGAGGGAGAAAAGGACCTGTACCGACTGGCTAGACAGAGGGATCGAGCTAGGAAAGATGTGCAGCAGGTAAAGGTGATAAAGGATAATGAGGGAAACATACTCACAAGCGAGGAGAGTGTGTTGAGGAGATGGAAAGAGTACTTTGAGGGTTTGATGAATGAAGAGAATGAGAGGGGGGAGAAGGTTGGATGATGTAGGGATAGTGAATCATGAAGTACAATGGATTAGCAAGGAGGAAGTAAGGATAGCTATGAAGAGAATGAAGAATGGAAAGGCTGTTGGCCCAGATGACATACCTGTGGAAGCATGGAGGTGTTTAGGTGAAATGGCAGTGGAGTTTTTAACCAGATTGTTTAATGAAATCTTGGAAAGTGAGAGGATTTTATTTATTTATTTATTTATTTTATTTTATTTTATTTTACATTTGTTGACCGGGCTAGTCTAACTGGATATATTTCCATTTTCAGTAGAGGCCCGGGAAGAAAAGCTCCAACATAGTACAAACAGTATTATGCAATTATATAACAAAAACAAGTACAAAAAAAAAAAAATAAGAGGTATATACAATCAAAAGAAGGCATACTCAAAGTAAAAATACAAGTAGGTCAATAATATAACAGTTGTGAGATTGTTTGATAAGCAAGATACACTATAGTTCATTGTTGGTTAACATAAACACTTGTGGTTATAAGTTTTCGGAGACCAGATATTAGCATACAGAGGGGTATATAGAGTGAGATGTAGAACCATAGGCAGTAAAAAGGAAAGGTGGTTAATTAATTAATTAATCAGGGTTAGTGCAGGGACATAACCAGTGTGATTTTAGGTGGATTTTGAGTTTTTGCTTAAAGAGTGACAGTGATGGAAGTAGAGTTAGATTAGTAGGTAGAAGGTTCCAGTGTTTCCCAACAGTATTGGAGAAAATGCTGTCGCCTGACAAGTTATTGGACTTACTTATACTAGCAAGTAATTTACCTGAAGAGCGTAGAGAAATCAGATTGTTATAAGGGGTAATGAGGTTAGCGAGAATTGGAGTATTATTAGGTTGGTAGAAGATTTTGTGAGCAATGGTGAGTTGGGAAAAAGTTAGCATGTTAGGGAGTTCAAGCCAGTCAAGCTGCTTAAGATTCAGACAGTGGTGTGTTTGAAATGCATTGCCAGTGGCAAACCTGGCAATATTGTTATAGGAGTTTGATAGTTTGAGAAGATTATTTTTTTTTAGATTAGTATAAATAGGAGAAGTATAGAGAAGAGTTGAGATTAAGTGAGAGTGGGCAATGGTGGTTCTAGCTAGAGGAGTTAGGAAGGGTTTGATTCTGTATAAGGAGCCAATTTTTCTGTTCACTGCTTGAATGGTGTTATTTATATGCTTATCAAAGTTAAGGTTGTTATCAATTGTGACTCCTAATAGTTTGGTAGTGCGTTCGGGAGAGATAAGGGAACCGTTGTTAGATATAATAGAGAAATCAATAGGAGAGGACCTACTGGTGGATTGAGAGGATGCCTGAGGAATGGAGAAAATGTGTTTTGGTACCGATTTTTAAGAATAAGGGTGATATGCAGAGCTGTAGTAACTACAGAGGGATTAAATTGATCAGTCACAGCGTGAAGTTATGGGAAAGAGTAGTGGAAGCTAGGTTAAGAAGGGACGTGATGATTAGTGATCAGCAGTATGGTTTCATGCCAGGAAAGAGCACTACAGATGCGATCTTTGCTCTGAGAGTGTTGATTTAGAAGTACAGAGAATGTCGGAAGGAGTTGCATTGTGTTTTTGTAGACTTAGAGAAAGCATATGACAGGGTGCCTAGAGAGGAGTTGTGGTATTGTATGAGGAAGTCAGGACTGTCAGAAAAGTATGTAAGAGTGGTACAGGATATGTACGAGGGTAGTGTGACAGCGGTGAGGTCTGCGGTGGGAATGACAGATGCGTTTAAGGTGGAGGTGGGGTTACATCAAGGATCAGCTCTGAGCCCTTTCTTATTTGCAATGGTGATGGACAGGTTGACAGACGAGAACAGACAGGAGTCCCCGTGGACTATGATGTTTGCAGATGACATTGTGATCTGTAGCGAGAGTAGGGAACAGGTGGAGGAGACCCTGGAGAGATGGAGATATGCTCTAGAGAGAAGAGGAATGAAGGTCAGCAGGACTAAGACAGAATATATGTGTGTGAATGAGAGGGAGGATAGAGGAATGGTGAGGATGCAAGGAATAGAGGTGGCGAAGGCGGATGAGTTTAAATACTTGGGGTCAATAGTTCAGAGTAACGGTGAATGTGGAAGAGAGGTGAAGAAGAGAGTACAGGCAGGATGGAGTTGGGTGGAGAAGTGTGTCAGGAGTGATTTGTGACAGACGAGTACCTGTAAGAGTGAAAGGGAAGGTCTACAAGAGGGTAGTGAGACCAGCTATGTTATATGGGTTGGAGACAGTGGCATTGACAAAAAGGCAGGAGTTTGAGCTGGATGTGGCAGAATTAAAGATGTTAAGATTTGCACTGGGTGTGACGAGGGTGGACAGGATTAGGAATAAGTATATTAGAGGCTCAGCCCAGGTTGGAAGGTTTGGAGACAAAGCCAGAGAGGCACGATTACTTTGGTTTGGACATGTGCTAAGGAGGGATGCTGAGTATATTGGGAAAAAGATGCTAAGGATGAAGCTACCACGTAACAGGAAAAGAGGAAGGCCTAAGATAAGGTTTATGGATGTGGTGAGAGAGGACATGCAGGTGGTTGGTGTGACAGAGCAAGATGCAGAGGACAGGAAGAAATGGAAACAGGTGATCTGCTGTGGTGACCCCAAATGGGAACAGCCGAAAGAAGATGATGATGACTTTCGTTTTAGCTTCATTGATTTTGTATCCTGAAAAGATTTGAAACCGTCTTAGTATCTTCCACACCACTGTAATGTCCCTTTCTGGTTTTGTCAGGTATAAAATAATGTCATCTGTAAATAGAGCCAACTTTTCTTGACTACCATCCCAATTATATTCTTGAATTTGAGTCCCTTATTTTTTTGCAATGGTTCTAAATGCAATGCAAATATCAAAGGGGAAAAAGTACACTCCTGCCTGGTTCCTCTGCTAAAGCAGAGATTATCCGAGAGGACCCCCACCCACTTTAATTTTCACCTCCGATCCTTCATATATCCTCCTAATCAACCTTTATAATTTTATCAGCGAATGCAAATACTTCCATTACTCATCTCATGAAATCCCAGCTTACTCTGTCAAATGTTTTCTCTGCATGAAGACCCACCAGCAACAGAGTATTTTCTTATATTTTGCTTCCCTCTGGATCATCACTGTTCTGTTTATGTTGTCAAATATTTGCGTCCCCTCCACAAAACCGCATTGATCCATATCTATCAATTTTAGCATTATGTTTGCTGTTCTTTTAGCCATTATAGACATACACATACTATAATAATGATTTAGTGTTGAAATGAGCCTGTATGAAGCTGTGTCTGACAGGTCTTGACCCTCTTTAGATATTACACCCACCACCACTTTCTTACAGGATGTTGGCACTTCTCCTCCTCTTAAAATATAGTTAAACAAAAACTTCCAGATCTTTATCAGATTTTTCCCTCCTAGCTTCAAACTTCCACAGGAATACCATTTATTCCGGGGGACTGTCCTGTAGATTTGGTTATACATCGCCATTTTATCTCATCCCATGCTATTCTAACTGTTAGTAATTGAGCCTTGTCTACCTCTAACATTGGCATATTTAATTCTTCCACAAACATTTCCGTTTGTACCTTTTCTTGATTTCCATATTTTTCTGCTTTATACAGACTTTCATGGAATTTCCGAAATATTTCTAATCCTTCTACAGCACCTCTTATCTTCCTTGTTATAGGCTTCGTAAGCTTGGTGACTGCTCTTTCTGCTTTCTGTTGCCCGAGTCGTTGTACTAAAAGGTTTTGTGCTGTAGAGTTATTATCAAAAAATAGTTGCCTTACAGCAATCTTTCTAAACTTGTGCATATTATCAAGGTAATCACTTATTTTCTGTTTAGCATTCTGTAGTGGCTTCTCTTCTTGTTCTGTGAGATTCCCCCTATTTTGCAATGCTTTAATATTTGTCATTCCCTCTAAATAATTCTTCTTACATCTTAACCATATCTCCCTTTCTTTTATTTTTAAATTCCACTTTAATTTTATCCCACTCCCTAGCTATATTTTCAGAAGAAGCTTCTATCTTGTCTAATAGCTTCTGAATAATTTCCACTACCCATTCCTTACATTTCTCTTTTCAGCAGATAGGTGGGAAAGCGCCAGTCTCTCACTGTTATTTCATTACCCTCTGTTTTTATTTTAGTTATTATTGGCGCATTATCTGAAATAATTATTCGGTGCTAATCAAGTCCTTCAGTTAAATGCACATCTTCCTGTTAAATGTAAATTCTGTCTAGTCTAGCCCAGGTCTTGTATCTTGAGGAATAATATGTAAATTCAGTCCAAATTCCTAGTGCTGAATTCACATCTTCCATGCCAAATATTTTCATAAATTTCTTTAAAAATCTACCCTGCTTTGTTATAGTTCCCTTTCTGTGCCCTCCAGATACATCTTCTCTGTTGCAAATCAAATTCCAGTCCCCACCTATATGTAATATTCCTTGCTGAAAGCTGATTATTTCTCCCAGAATTTTCTTTAGCTCCATTATAACAGTTTTTGGTGGAATATAAATGCATGCCAGTGTAATCCTCCTCCTCCCTTGCTAGTAGCCCCTTAGTACTCCATATCTACCATTATTGTCTTTTTGCCCCTTCTTTTATTATTGGAGCTTCTCTTGCAATTAATATATAAGTAATTATCTCTCCCTTTCCCCCAGGTATTCCGCTGAATAACGATATTTGTTTTCGGTTGTCATATTTTCCCTTCTAGCTCCCCGATATATCCTTGCTTTTGCAGATCGAGTTACATTCCTCCACCCACAAATAATTTTCCCTGCTGAAAGTTCATTATTTCTTTTAAAATTGTCCTCCATGTCATAACAGTAGGCTTAGATGGAATGTAAGTACATGGTAGTGTAATTCTTGCCCCTCTGCCAGTAATCATTGTACCACAAATTTACCATTGTTGTCCTTTTCCTCTTTTGTTACTTTTGGGGTACCTCTCACACTCAGTATTATTATTCCCCTTTTTATTTGTCCCTTTTATTCTGATGAATGTCCACATCTCAAATGTTTCTTCTCTGTCAAATTCACATGCTCATTTCTATCCAAATATATTTCCTGCAACATTGTTGTTTCATATAGTTCTTAATATAATTCAGCACTCTGTTATTTTATCTGTACCTGTGAGTCTGTGCATATCCCATGCTAATATTGACAAGGCAGCCATTCAGATAAAAGTTCATACTCCCACACATTGTACATGAAATTTCCTTTGAATATATGTTTCTGTATTGCAGCTTGGTAGCTTGCATTAATGATTGTCAAGTTGGGACTGTTTATAGCTGCTGCTTCTTATTTCTGTTTGAACCCATATCACATTTTCCTATACTGTTTGCTTCAATAAAAAAATGAAGAAACAAAAAACTAAGCATATTTCCAAAACAAATTTCTCTTTAGCTCACAGGAAACACAAAACTATATAGGGGTTATAGAAAGTATGTCTATCCCCTCCAAATATGCCCATTTGCTCCAAATTGACAGCTGCACCCAGAACTATTGTGTTTTCTGAAATTAAAGTTAGCCATGCATTGTGAATGTTAGAGCTTGTATTCCCATCCTTTCTTCCGTGGATGGCTGTCTGTTCTCATGTTACCTCTATTCATGTCCCAGATGTAAAAGATAATGTGTATAGTTTCAGTGAACATTGACTTTTTAGCATGAAGAAAAAGTGCCCTGTCTACCCTTAAATAAATAATGTTTGCACTGTTATAGTTAATGCATTAAATTGCTGAGACTGGTGGGGAGACAACTTTTTGAATAACTGTTAATTTCTCATAGTTTCAAACGTTACTTCTTACTTTACGTATTATTTTCGTAGCACTGCTTGCCAGTATCTCTCTAATTTAAGAATTGCTTAGTTGAGTAATGTTTTACTCTAGGAAGAAAAAGTGACCGCCTTAAGAACACAGTGGTTACCCATTCACTTGTATGGGAATACTTACAGTGCAGGTAAATTCAGCAAATATGTGGGGGGGTGGCAGTATGTTTGTATATATGTGTGAATGTGTGGGTGCATGTGTGTAGAGGCATAAATGATGCAGCATGAATATGTTTACATGTTTGTGTCTGGGTCATCACACTGGGCGGGAGAAGGTAAGGAGTCGAGAGTCTGGATGTATGGGGTGTGTTTGTGTGGGTGAATTGGTGAATTTTTGTATGAGTGATCAAATGTGGGAGTGTCTTGTTTGTTGATGAATGGAACTTGACTGTGTGTGTATGAGGGAGAGAGAGGGTGGGGGCTGCCTTTACTAACATGAAGCATGGGACACTCAGGAGAACAAAAGCATGGTCAGGTCTGAAAGCACTAATTTGCGATTCAGGCATATGTAATGAGACGATTATGAGGCCTTTCTCATTGCAGCCATACCTGTCTCTGAATCACATTTTCTCATTGTTGCATGAATTGATCAACCCATGTCAAGCAGTTAGTACGAGCAGTGACAGTTTTTCTGAATACTAAGGAATGTTTATTTTATTTATTTATTTTACATTTGTTGACTGGGATTGTCTGACTGAGCTGTAGAGCCCTTTTTCAGCAGAGGCCCGGGGAGAAATGCTCAAGCATATTTTGCAATTTTCATAATAAATTAGCATTAAACAGCAATATTACAGGATTATTACAAGGCATTAAGTAGCAATACAATGTTATACAGTGTCAATAATCAGGAGTATAGCGTAACTATTTCAAGATGTATAAAAAGAAATATGTCATTAAGATGAGCATAGTTTTTGGGCTAAGTGGTGAAGAAAGTTTTATCATGATGTAGTTGCATGAAGGCAAGGCAATTACAATAGAATGTTTTTCTGAGGCAATATGCTTAATAGATTTTAGAAGACAGTAGAAAGTGTAGTCAAGGAGGATTAGAGAGAGCTAGTGAGAAGAGCGAGTTAAGGGAAGAAAGTCGATTAAGGTATGAGAAGTAGGGGATGTTAAGGAGGGAGAGGGCAGTGGCAGGACCAGTGACTTTTAAAGTGCTCGTTGGTGGCTGTCTTAAATTGTTTAGGATGTGTAAGGGTCCTGATTTCTAGTGAAAGCCTATTCCAGGCAATAGTGGGGTGATAGCTGTACATGTTGCGTCCAAAGTTAGACTTGGGTTTGTAGATTTGTGGTAGGTCTTGGTTAGAGCTTCGGAGAGGTCTGGAGGGATAATAATGGAAGATGAGAGGGGATAGTGCTGGGCAGTAGGAAGGCTGGTATAGGATAGAATGGATGATCTGGAGCTGAGAGAGAAGAAGCTGGTGGGGTCATTCAAGCCAGTTTAGGTGTTTTAGAGAGCTACAGTGATGGGATTTGTAGGTTTGTTGGGCAGCAAATCTAGCTACCTTGTTGTAGGTAGATTTGAGTTTGGTCAGGAGTGTTGAGTTAAGATTTGTAAGAATTTGAGACTTGTACATTAGACTGGGTAGAAGGTAGGTGAGAGAGAGTAATCTTGGTTTCAGAGGTAAGGAATTTCTTGTTACGGTAAAGGAGCCCTAGTTTTGAATGAGTCTTTTTGATACAGTTATTAACATGCAAGTCAAATTTAAGCTGATCGTCGATGGTTACTCTTAGTACTGGATTCTACCTTAATGGGAGTGATATTAAGGGACTGTATGGAGAAGGAGGGTTTAATATTGTTGAACTTTTTAGGTAGGAAGAGTAACAGCTTTGTTTTTTAGGGTTAAGGATGAGCTGGTTGTTGGAGAGCCATGTTTCAACTAAGTTAAAAGATGCCTGAGTAGCTGAGAAGAGCTTAGAGGGAGAGTTGGCTGTGGTGATAAGTATTGCACTAAAGATGACTGAGGACAGGAGGTATAGAGGTGATTAGTAAAGATATTAAAAAGTAAAGGCCCTAGGATAGACCCTTGAGGTACACCCATTTTGACAGGGAGAGTGCAGGGTGCCCACCTCACTGACTGAGATCTATCAGTGAGGTAGTTGGAGAACCATGTAACAGTAGCAGAGGAGAAATTGAGGTTATGCAGTTTGTGCAGCAGAAGAATGTGTGAGACAGTGTTGAAAGCTTTTGAGAGGTCCAAGAATAGGCAAGAAATAAGGTTATGGTCGTCTATGGTTATAGAGACAGTGTTGAGGAAGGATAATAGAGCTGTAGTGGTGCTGTGTTTGGGTCAGAAGCCATGTTGAGTGGTTGTAATCAGATTTTCCTGTATTAGATATGCATAACTTGTTTATGAATACATTTTTCTAGTACTTTAGAGAGAGGGTAGAGTATATCGATAGGTCTAAAGTTGGAGATATCAGAGGAGTTACCTCCTTTGTGTATAGGTAGAGTGTAGCATTAACCATACACTCGCAAGCAACAAATGTAAACGCTCAGTAACCTGGGTCAATGAAGGCTGTCTTCCACATAAATCCACCACTACCAAGGAGCTTCCAATCCAACTGTTCTTTTATTATACACAGAAACACAGATTTAGCGCTTTCATCTCCAAACCTGGAGACCTCATCAGTAGCTTGGGTTGAAAATGGTTTCTTATTTCTGTAGTGCTGATTCTTAGCTGAACTATAAGATATGAATTACATTGATTGGAGTATTGCATGCTGCTTTCATCCCATGACATTGACGTAAATGAATGAACACTTATAGGTTCATAGGTTGGTACTAGGCTATCAGCCCTAGGGCCTATACAAGCCTAGCCATAACAATTCCCTGGCTATTTCTTCCCACACTGTTTACTTCCGTGCTGCATTTTGTCTTTACTGAATATTGGGCACACTGTTCTACAGGTGTTTGTGTAGGAACTGTCATCCACTGGTGTCAGTTTTTCCTTGGACACAGGAGATGACATTTTGTGGTAAACAATTAATATTTTTTTTTCATCAGTTCATATGTTCTTTTTGAAAAGCTCATCCACATGACCCAGCTCTAGTGGGAGAGTGACGATATCCACCATTAAGTAGATTTGCTCCACTTATCCCAGATGAAAATTTGTTCATAGGTAGGTACTAGGCTATTGGCCCTAGGGCCAATATAAGCCTAGCCAAAAATGTACCCTGGCTTTGCCACCCAAGAAAATTATTTTCCTCTGCACTTGTCGAGCAGTGCCACAGAAGTGATCAATGGGGTGAATTTCCTATTTCCCATCCAATCATTAAGATTTTTCTTCAAGAGTGCTAATGAGGAGCTCTGACATAGATAGGTAGTCTGTTCCAGAGTATGGGAAGTCTCTGGGACAGGAATCTATCCCTCCAGCATGTTCTGTTTATTGTGGTGACAAAATTTATGTCCCTAGAGCGTGTAGCTCGGAGGGATTGGGATTTCTTTAAGGGGAGCATGTCCAACAGCTCTGTGTTTGACATGGCTTTGTATGTTAGGCAGAGATCACCTCTGAGTAGGCGATATGCGACGGAGTTAAGCTGGAGTTTTTTGAGACGGTCTGCGTAGGGCATCTGTTTGAGGCCAGTAATCCTCTTTGTGAGGTATTTCTGTGGCCTTTCCAGTTGTTGTAGATGTTTTGTGAGGTACATACCAAAAGGGGCATTGTACTCTATAATGGGTCTAATGAGTGATGAGTAGAGGGGAACAATGACCTCTTTTTTTCGAATGAGAAACCTTTTGTGATGAGGTGAGTCACGTAGAAGGATTTCCTGACCACTTTGGCAATGTGATTATCAAAGGAGAGACTACTGTCCACCTGTGTCCCAAGGTCTCATCACATTTTCGACATTAAGTAGACTACCAGCTATGTGGTACTTCATGGGTACAGAGTTTTTACCAAAGGGGATGACAATACATTTTTTGGCATTGAGCTTCAGTGACACCAGGCATCTGTCTCAGTGAGGCTCTTTTGTAGTATGTCCACATCGTTAGGAGTTTTGATTATGGCTCCTAGTTAGCAGTCATCTGCAACTTTCTTATCCAAAGACCTTCTGTGTTAGCTTGTACTTCAGCGAAGTAGATACCAAACAAGAGCGGACCCAGGACTGAACCCTGTGGTACTCCACTTGTCACTGGTCTGAAGTCGGATTTGGAGTCTGCTACTTTCACAGTGTAGGTTCTGTCCGTGAGCCAGTTGGCAACCCATCTTGTGACATAGGGATTCATACCTAGTGTAGTGAGCTTATCTATAATTCCAGAGTGGGGGATGGTGTCAAAAGCCTTGGCGAGATCTAGATAAGCTGTGTGAACCACCTTACTCTCATCTATGGTTTTGGTGACTGCTTCAAAGAAGTCAATCAGGTTTAGGAGACATGATCTGCCTTTTACAAACCCGAACTGGGTAGGGTCCAGAGTTTGGAGATTACCAATGTCTTTGTTTATGAGTTCCATGATACGTTCCATGGCCTTGCAGACCAGGCTCGTCAGGCTAATGGGGCACTAGTTCCCGTGATCCGTCGTGGCTCCCCCTTGTGGAGTGGGATAACCATTGCGGTGCACCATTCAGTGGGCACAAAGCCTGAGGTGAGGCTATTATTGAACATTGTACTTAGGTAAGGTGCCAGTTCATTCTGTAGTTCGTGTAGAATGCAGCCTGGGATACTGTGAGGTCCCATGGATGCTGTGTTCTTGGCTTTGGAGAGTGTGTTTTTTACCTGTGCAGCCGTGATTACAGGAACTTTGCATTCTTCCGGTATAGAGATGGGTCCTCTAGGGGGTGAGAGGGGGGTAATGTTAGCACTATCTGCCAGGATGTTGGCAATATCTGTTGGTTCTGTATATTTAGTGCCACTGTGCTGTAACTCAGAGCAGATCTGAGTGTTGCCATTGAGATTCTTGACATAGCTATAGAATGCTTTGTGGTTGTCTTTAGTCAGTGGCAATTTTGTTTTCGTAACTAGCTTTGGAGGATTTTATGAGGGATCTCAGCTTCTTACTGAGGTTGACCAGGGAGTTCCTCCAGTCATGGGATTTTACTATTTTTTGCAACAGTTTCTTTCTTCTGTTGTAGAGTTTGTCTATGGCAGAGGACCACCAGATTGGCTTCCTTTTTTTGGAGGATAGCATCTTGGTTCTATTAGGAATAGCATGATCCATGCACTCGTGTAAGTGCTTATAAAGTGCATTTGTGTAGGATTCAGCAGTCGTACCTCTGTTGTCCGTCTGCATGGGTGTCATGAAGTTTGCCACTTCTGTCTTAAGAAGTGTGAAGTTGGCTTTGGAGAAGTTTTTTACGGTGGTTTCCCTAATTGGGGGTGGGGGCGGGATGTGGATGTCAAGGGTGATTAGCTTGTGGTCGGATCTGACCAATGAGGAATTGACCTCTGGTGTGGAACACCATTTGCCTATGTTGGTAATGACCAGGTCTAGGATATTGCTGCCCCTGGTGGGGGTGTGAATAAGTTGATCCAAGGCGTTGGAATGTATGAATTCCAGAAAACGTTGAGCAAAAGAGTTGGTACATGAGTAGTTTTCCCAGTTAATGGTGGGGTAGTTGAAATCGCCCATTATTAGGGTATTAGGTTGTACCCTAATACTTTCCTGTGTATCAAGAAATGAGGAGTGGGAATCCTGGGGCATGGTGGGGGGGTCTGTAGCAAGCAACAATTTGGATTGCGGTCTTGCCCAGAGTTAGTTGCACTTGGATAATCTCGGATGCATTATGCTGTGCAACTAGCCTGGAGGTGTGGATAACCTTAATGAATATGGACACGCCTCCACCTTTAGTGCTTCGTTCCAGGTTAGTAGGCCGAAAGGTGTGGTATGAATTATAGCCTGGTAATGCAGGGGTGCTCTCTGGAACTTTGAACCAGGTCTCTGTCACTGCACAGATGTCGATGTTCTCCATTTCAAGGAGTGCCTTGACTGAGTGCATTTTGAGGTTTAGTCTTCTAGCATTGAGTGGCATTACCCTCAGGTTTTGCTTGCTTGTACCTGTTACGGTGATGAATTTGTTATTTGAACCTTGACTAAAAAAGGCACTATAGGGGTGGCAAGAGCCTTAGCCAGTATCTGGAATCCCAAGGGCGACAGGTGCAGGCCATCTCTGGCAAAGCATTGTGGTCTGTCGATCATGTCGTCCCAGGCAGACAAATACTGGTTCCCAGCCATGCAGTCATCCAGAGTGGTTTTAAAGGTTGCCAAGGCAGTAATTTGTTTGATTTGTAAGGGTAACATATTCCAGAAACTGTGAGCACTCTGGCATAGTACTTACCACACCATCTGTTGTTGGTGATGTGGTAGTACTGGTTTAGGTTTCTAGAGCAAATGTTTCACTTATGCTGCTCCTGTAATGTTTGTAATGTATGTTGGGGAGGGCTTGTTTTGAGATGGTATGCCCAGAATATCCATCTCTTCTCACTGACTCCTAATTCTGGAAATGCACTGGCAGTATTAAATGTATGGTTTAACTAATATGAGTTTTAGGATAACCTTCAGATGCTTTAGTCTAAACCCTACAAAGGAGAGTTTTATTAGCGAGGGCCAAACTGCTGACATATCAAATTGGCATCAAGAATCGAGACTGTAAGTGAATTGTCTCAGTACCTCCTTCTCTGGTATGCATTATATTGATGGTATTTTAAATCAGTAGATGTCTATTATTTCCATTGTTGTGAAGATCAGCACAATTAGTCCTTTTGTCACACATGCCATTTTCCACACCACTATTGAGTTTTTATCATCTACATTTGACTGCTGCAGTTAGCATTGCTTCAACGCCTCTGTGTTTTTAGGGGTGTCCTTCTTTACTTGTACCTAATGCAGAACTTGGTAAATTCCGGTTTCTTTTCTGCTGTGCTGCACAAAGTACAGTGTCTGCCAATCATATTCATGAAGCTCTTCAGTTATCTGACTTAATTTCTTTGCCATTTCTCCATTTTGCTTGTGCATGCTCCTGTCCTTTTAAGTTTGTGAAGGTTCTTTGATGTGGGAATTTTCTGTCATATTGTAACAGACCTGGCTAGGCAGCTGTCTACATAATGCACACTGAGTATGTATAATATGCATAGTGCTGTGATAGAGCTCAGAAGAATTATTTCCAGGTATTTGCCAGATCTGTGTAGCCTCCATCATCTGAGAAGCTTCTGACCAGCATGTAGTCTGCATGAGACCTGATGCGTACTTTTGTATGAGGAAAAATATTAAGGGGGATCATTACACGAGCAGTTGTAACAGGAAGTTGAAAGTGTGTTGGAGTGGGTGTTCAGTTTCACATTCCTTTATTCAAGAATCAAGTAACCTTTATTGAAGGAGTAGCAGCTTTTTCATAGCTGAATATGGGTGGCTGGTGAAAGATGGGGAGACAGATGACAAAGGAGAAGAACACTAATCACATTAAATAAATGTGTTTTTTGTGGAGGTGCAGATAACCATTTTGATATTTTTTGCAGCACTACACCGAACATCAGATAGATAAGGATGATGCTGATTGTTTCAAGGCATTTATGCAGTAGTTTCTGTCTAGCAATGGGGTATTCTAAAACATTTAAACTGAAATAGTGGAGTTGGATTTATTTGCAAGCACATATTTATTTCCATTAGTGAAACTGTTATTTTCTCAGTTCAACGTGACTGTGCAGTCTTAGCTTGATGTGACTGTCACTAAACCTCTTGTCAGGGCTGATCATTTTTGAGGTGGTATACCGAAGCTTTTGAGTGTACTTGAGTTAGATATTATTTTGCTTTTGAAATTGGAGAGTGACGCAGCATCTAACAAAAGTATTTGCACAGCTGGCTGAGTAGTTAACACTCTAGAATTGAAACTGGGAGACTTGGGTTGGGTTTCCTAGACGACCACGTTCAACTGGCCATTATTCATATTGCCTTATAAATATTTATATTCATTCTTGGAGGGATATATAATTTTGCAGTCAGCTTTGTTTCTGATCCTGTATCTTTTGAATGATTAAAAAAAATGCTTATAGAAAACATATCAAAGTAATAACAAACGACAGTTCATAAAGTAAGTGCCTGTTATTCCAGCAGAAAAGAACAGAATCACTGTGATAGGAAAGAACACAAACAGATTGACTATATAGTAATTAATTTGTAAGATAAATGACTGTCACATCAACAGTGCATATATATTATTTATTTGTTTGTTTGTTTATTTATTAGTTATGATTATTTATTTGAAACTGTTCACTGGACCGAACTGTGGGGACATCTTTTCAGACATTGTATGGATACAGTAAAAGCTTCCGTCAGAGAAGTTCAGAAATAAATATAAGATGAGCACATGGCCAACATCATGAGTGCTTGCAAAAGAGAGAGAGAAATAAATTGTCTGCAGTGAAATTAAAAAAGCCACGACTGGTGCAAAGAAATAGACAGGAAGGACACATATGTTAAGTATGTAGGATACACTATTGTTACAAGGTAAAACTGAGCCATGAGCCATTCTTTAGGAAGGCCATCCATATATACCACTGAATTAGGTAATTCCTCAGGCTTTTCTCATAGTTTGAATTCCTGCATTTGATGGCCTATGCTTTCTTTCATTGTTTCTTTGTTTGTATTCCTTGGAAAATAAGAATATCAATTTTGTACGCTATCTGCTACATCCAGGCTTCTTTGTGGCATATTATATTCCATAAATATTTCCATATATATTATAAATAAATAGTTTAGTAGGGAGGACATAAAAGTTAAAATGCCTTATGAAGGAGGAACATAAACATGGTAATTTGTTTGCTATGCATATAGTGATACTTGAACTAATTGATTTCTATTTTTATTTGTTATTCTGCACATAACTGACTAATTAGACTGACAGTACATTCCTGTCCTGTTACTGTCTCCAAGACTAGCCTCTATCTTCGTTTTGTTGCCCTTTCAGCCAGTAAACCTCCTAGCTCACAGGTGTACTTGTTACTGTAATGGTGTGTGTGTGAATCATTCTGGCATGCCCATCAGCAGAAGTTAGAGCAAGAGCAGTGAGTTTTTTCATCTGCAATGACTCATTGTTGGCTGTTTCACTTTTGTGTGCCTTTTCCAGTGCTGCTTGCTGTTGGTATACTGGATTTTACAGATTATACTCTCTGTACCTGTGTTTGTAATGTACCTTGTATTTGTGGATACCCTTGTGCAGTAAAACACTGTCTGCTCTGTTACCTGTCTCCCAGCTGCTTTTCCTTTGTTTGTGAACTCCCCTGATAAGTGCTGCATATTTTTTTTTTTTTTTTTTTTTTTACTATTTTTATAATGGAGACCATATTTAACCACGGTGGTGAAGCAGTTAGCATTGTCGCCTCACAGCAAGAGGTTCTCCCATTCGATTCTCGGCTGGAGTGCTTTCTGTGTGGAGTCTGCATGTCCTCCCCACGGTCGATTGACGTTAAAGACATGCAGGTAGATGCAAGCATGAATGGGTGTGCCTTCTTTGAAGGTCGGGCATCAGGCTGGCAACTCAGCACCCTAAAAATCCACTGCCAATCATGAGCGGACTGGAGTTCCACTGTGGCGACCCCTAACCGGGAAAAGCCGAAAGACTTTTTTATAATGGAGACAATCTTTCAGCTGTGCAGTAACTTCATCTAGTTTTGAATGACTGTACATAGTTTCTTTTTTCACTGTCTCCTAAAGTCTACATGTTGAGTGTCAAATTCTTTCAGTATTGTGCATGTAAGGGCGGATTGACTCTTGTAGACATGGAATGTTTGTACTGATTCCCCCATTCTCAGCTCCCCCATCAACCCCTACACTTATGGTAGCATATACACACCCACAAAACCATCAAAAGCCACTCCCACTTAATGAAGTAGTTGACTCTTTAGTACTATATTTAACATTGTCACATTGTACTGTCTTACTGCATCATTCCAACTGTGTTGTCCCTACATGTCATCACGTAGCAAACCTCCCTCATCACAAAAACTCCTGCATACTGTGTTAACAGAAATAAACTTCTGTCCTCTGCATTTTATTATTAATTTCTTCTATATTCTGTATCCCAAGTAATAATCCAGCAGCAATAATAACCCAGATTAATTTCCAGAAAAACACAAACTTCCCAAACCCTTCCAACACTGATTCCATTCTTATTACATTTCTATAACCCATGACATTCACATTACCTTTCACTACCGTACAGCACCAGGCTTATCTTTTGACAACCAATAAATTACAATGCTAGTCGTCATCAGCAAGTGACATTCTTTCTCCTGTTATTGTTCTGACATACATAGCAGCCCAGGCCTGTTACTCTTATAAGCGTTACCAGTACTTAACAAAATATACCCTACACCCCTTTTCCCAAAAGCGTCAACAATGGGCTACTGAACTGTGTTGGAATAAATAATAAAGTTAATGAAATGCTTCACTGGCTGTCATATGTTTTCTTGGTGAAACATGGCTCCAGCCCACTTTCTGTGGTACAGCGTAGTATGGTTAGACAAGTCAGGTACATCTGTTGGTGATGGCTGTATGGTCCTAGCTAAAAATGGACTTGATTATCAATGTTTGCTTATCTCCTCCACCACAGAAGATTTCAGTCCTAAGTGGATACTTCTACATTTTATACTTCCCAAATATGTTATATCAACACTGCATATGTTATCCTCCACATTTCTTGTTTTCATTCTCAGCATTTACAAATCTAATACAAATTATCTGTCCTAAATCATGACAAAAAGTGTGTTAATTTAGGTAATTTCAGCACTGACTTCTTCAGCCCTCAAAGACAGGATCTAGTCACTTATTTATAAACTATCTAGACTAAATATTCGCTCAAACAGCCAAATAGTTTGTGACATCCTTATTATAAGCCATCCAAATACAGTAAAAGTCAGTCCTCCTAATATCCGTGATCACTGAGCCGTCCACTTTAATACTCCCTAAAAGGCTTACCCCCCATGCCCATTCTGTATCATTTACATAGTCACTCACCTAACAACTTCCGTAAGATTACTAAAATATTGTTAATAAACTGGCCACCATTCTATTACATTACCTATACTAATAAAGTTAACACCTCCGTACCATTGCCTTCACAAGTGTACCAAACCAGCTTTACCCAAAATCAGTACAACTGCATAAAGTCATAGAGAATATGTGGTGTCAGAGGAAGTGCTACAAAGAAACATGGAAGATTTGATGACATCATCAGATCCAAACATAGTAAAAGTTCAAAACCATGGGAAAAGAGTCAAAGATGACATCTTTAATCATATTACTAGAAGAATTTCAGAAAAAATTAGGAATGGAAATTAAACCTGAAATGTACAAGAACAAGTGGTAATAGAAAGTGCCAAAAAATAAAAACATGAATATAAAGTGCATGACCTGGAAAAAAGAAAAGAAGATGTACCTCCCTAGACTATATGAAGCGAGACATCATGGAGCTCTCTGAATGTGTGTCTCTGGCTGTTATGAGCCTAGCATTGAGCAGCATTTTGCCTTCTCCAAGGATAATGCCACAATATGAACAAAAGATGAATGACTTTAATAATAGGCTTAGTTTGTTGTGTCATTCCAGGGGGGGTGCAATATTTGTCAGCATGAAAGGAGATGGTCAACAGACCATGCTGCATTGCCAGGGATGGTCTGCACCTCTCCCCTCTAGGCTTTTGAATATTACCTAAAACATTGTCTTCTCCATAGTGCCTTTTTAGGTAATGCCATACTGAAAGTATTTCCAACATAGGAAAACAAAACCAAGAAAATCTAAATTATTACTGCTCAATGCTAGGAGTCTAAATAAAAAAACTCCACTCCCTAGAAGCTCTCTTTACCCTAGAGAATACTGATGTTTGTGCAGTCACTGTGACTTGGTTTAAAGCCACGGAGAGCACACCAGCAGTGCAAGGTTATAATGCCTTCCACGCATTTAGGCCAGCTACTTCACAGGCAGGGACTAAAGCTGGAGGTATCTCTGTTTACATCAAAAATAAATATACTTCAAGGGTGGTCAAACAGGACAATGCACTTGAGCTGCTCTATGTTCAAATCACCATAGGTAAAATCTAATACCACTTCCTAGCAAGCTATATGTCCCCCTCTATGACCCAGGAAACCCATACCATGTATTTAAATGTATTAGAAACACTAACCATCCAACCCACTACCATATTCATGGGTGACTTTAATTACCCCACTATTAACTGGGAATCCTATACATCAAACGTACACGCAAAGAGATTCCTGGATTTTGTAAACGCATCCCTGGACCAGATAGTCAATACACCAACCAGGGGTGCATCCATACTGGATCTGGTCCTCATTAATATGGGAGACTGCTGCACACCACGTACCGTAATGCCTTCCCTGGTAAGGTCTGCCCGCAAAATGGTCTCCTTTGAAGTAAAAATAAAACCTGGACCCCAGCTAAACCTGGAATATTCAGGAACTATTCTAAGGCTAACCTCCTGCTATTAAGTGAGAACCTGGCAAAACTTCAAGCCCCCATAAACCTTGAGAACACATTTGCCTGTGCAAAACTGTTCACAGAAACTCTGTATAAGCATGTTAATAGCTGCATAGAAGCAGCTGTACCCACCAGGAAGAAGTACAGTACTAACTCAGAAAACAAGCCACCCTGGTGGAATCACAAAATCAGTCTGCTGTATAACAGGAGGAAGAAAATCATGGCAAAAATTAGGAGGTGCAGCACCCAGCAGGATAAAAGTACTCTCATCAAACTAAACAAACAACTCAGAGGACAGATAAAAGTCTACCAAAGCCAAATTTGAGGTAAGTTTAGCCTCACAGGCCAAGGACAGCCACAAAGCATTCTTTAGCTATGTCCGCAACCTCAAAGGCAATACAAAATTGTATGCAGAGCTCATTGTAAATGGAGCCACCTATACTGAGCCAGAAGATATAGCAAACCTCCTGGCTGATAAATTCGGCTCCAACTTTACTCCTCTATCTTTGGCAACCTTCCCTCAGGAAATATCAAATATAACTCCCCCTACTATCACTAGGGAGCAGGTCCTTAATGCTCTCTCTCTAACACCAAGAACACTGCATCAGTGGGTCCAGACAATATCCTAGGATGCCTTCTAAATAGCATGAAACATTGACCTATCAGGGCCTCTGGAATTACTATTTAACTGTAGCCTTCGATCAGGCTTTGTGCCTCATGAATGGAGAAAGGCAACAGTCATCCCTCTGCACAAAGGTGGGTCATCTACAGACCCTGGAAACTACAGACCCATAAGTCTCACTAGTCTTATATGTAAAGCCATGGAAATAATTATCATGGAGATGGTCAATAGAGATATAGTAAACCTCCAGGCACTGGACCCAACCCAGTTTGGTTTCGTCAAGGGCAGATCATGCCTACTCAACCTGGTGGACTTCTTTGAGAAGGTCACCAAAGCAATGGATGAGGGCAAAATCGTTCACACTGCCTACCTTGACCTGGCCAAGGCATTTGACACAATACCCCACTTGAGGATTGTTGATAAACTCATGAGATTAGGTACAAACTCGTATGTCATCCGGTGGATAGCCAACTGGCTCAGAGAGAGAACCCAGGAAGTTGGAATTCGGGAGTCCACATATACAAGAGGCCATTCACAAGTGGAGTCCCTCAAGGATCAGTCCTTGGGCCACTCATTTTTGGGATTTACTTATCAGAAGTCAAGGCCAATGTCAGTGGTCTCTGGCTGACTAAACTTGCAGATGTTTGCAAATTAGGAGCTGTCATTGAATCTTACACTGACAAATGTTCTCTAGGAGGGGCTGACAGGCAAACAACTGGTCTCAGACCCATGAACTAAAAGTAAATGCCAAGAAATGCATAATAGTATCCTTTGGGAAGTCATCCATCCTTGGTAACTGTCATACTGACATCACACCCCTTAGAGTTGACCCAGTAGTCAGAGACTTAGGGACACACGTAGATAGTAATCTAGCCTTTGATCACCACATGTCTACAGTGGTGAGGAAATCATTCTGTGTTGCGCAAGTTATAAACAAAGGCATGGCATCTAAGTCCAAGGAAGTCATTGTTCCACTGTATTTGGCATTCATCAGACCGATCATAGAGTACAATGCCCCCTTTGGTATGTACCTAACTAGGCATATTCAACAACTGGAACGTCCACAGAGGTTCCTCACTAAAAGAATACAGGGCATAAGTAATATGTCCTATGCAGACCACCTCAAGGCCCTATCCCTGTATTCTGTCCCCTACAGGCTTTTGAGGGGAGATCTATGCCTGGCATACAGGGCATTGTCATACCCCACTCTGATGGACCTCCTACATATCCACAAAACAAACAGTAGCAGAATAAACCATTCTGAAAACTTAAAACTTGCCTGTGATATAAATAGGACCTGCTGGAGAGATAGGTAGGTATCCTAGAGACTACCCAATCTGTGGAACAGGCTCCCCATCCATGTGAAGCAGAGTTCCTCCCTAACTCAATTCAAGCGCAACTTGGACAATTTGATCGGAGACCAGAAATTCATCACTGGTTTGGCACATATGTCTCTAATGGACACGGGTAAACTGTAAATGGTTCATCTCCCAGGCCCATGCTTACACTTATCAAGGGTATCAGAACTTGTCAGAGATTTGGGATGCATGGCTAAGCTTAAAAAGGCCCTTGTGGTCGTTTGCCAGTAAACGCCTATGAGCAAGAAAGCCCATTTGTAGCTTCACTTATAGAGAGATCTACTGGAACAAGCACATGCTGATTAATATTTAACACATGAATGGCGAAGGAATGGTCAATTTAAACTAAGATAAAAGGCTAACAATGGTGGTTAAAGATAGCAGACTACATCCACACTGGTTTACAAAGTAGCAGACTACATCCACACTGGTTTACAAAGTCTATAGAAAATGCAGGAGATACTTACAAATGAATGTTCTCTAGTATAAAGCTAGACAGATTTGCACATCTTATTTCTGGTTTTGATATACTCATGACTGAGGGTCTGCATACTGAAAGTCACAGTAATATGTCAAGACATACACTGGAAATTGTACTAACATTGTAAAATTCAGATAGCTGGGAATCATTGGAAATGTGAATTACAAAGAATTACTCGAAATGAAGAAGTAATGATCACATGGGATCACCCAGCAGCAACAGTAAATAAAGTTGAAGCAAAAAAAACACGAACACGCATAATGTTCCTTCATCACCAAATATATGTGAGAGGCATCTTCATTGTTTGGATTTACATAAATTGCTCAGATATTACCTAGATAAGACTAAAGATATTAGAAAATCTGAGCAACATTTTGTTTGTTTTTAGGACAAGAAATTGTGTATGGCAGTCTCCAAGCAAATATTTTTTTTTTCTTAGATATCTAAAGCCACTTATTTTTCATAGGTTCATAGGTAAGTATTAGGCTAGTTGCCTTTGCAGGCCATTTTAAGCCTAGCCAGTTTCACTTTTTATGTTGAAAATAACCTATCCCTTTAGCTATAGAGTGGCCTTACCATCCCATGGTTGATAACTATATATTACCCCTAATGAGAATAACTGGGATCATATCATAGATAATTTAAGGGGAACCATGCATGGAATAAAGCATTTAGGAGCTGCCTATGTTTATTAGTAGTACAGGGGCCATTCCTGGGGAAAATTTTCATGTTTCCCATCCATAGATCTAAGTTGCGCTTGACTATGGACAGGGATGAACTTTGTTTTATGTGGATGGGGAGTCTGTTCCATAGCAGATATTCCATGTTTATGTTATGCTTTTCATGGAAAACCGCTTACTATGTCTGTTTGAGCTCCTTCTACTTTGCATTTGCCTCTTCTGGAGCTTTTTGTAAGGGTTTCAATGCCACATCCATTCTGAAAGCTGCTAATTAGTCTTCTGAGCATACCTTTACATCTACTACAATTAGGTGCATTTTCCAGGGCCACAGCAGGTTTTGCTAGATCCATCCTCCCATGTTTTTTGTGTGGTTCCTTATTTCCTCCTCCCTTCCTTTCATTCTTTACTGTAGATTTCGTACTCTCCCTATAGCAAGGAGTGCTGCAACAGTCATGAAGGAAGGGCGTGGTACAGCTGTGTAAGAACTTACAGTAACAGTAGATGTAATACATGTCACTGTTGTAGTATTACAGTAACAGTAGATGTAATACACGTCACTGTTGTAGTATTCCAGTAACAGTAGATGTAATACACGTCGCTGTTGTAGTATTACAGTAACAGTAGATGTAATACACGTCGCTGTTGTAGTATTACAGTAACAGTAGATGTAATACACGTCGCTGTTGTAGTATTACAGTAACAGTAGATGTAATACACGTCGCTGTTGTAGTATTACAGTAACAGTAGATGTAATACACGTCGCTGTTGTAGTATTACAGTAACAGTAGATGTAATGCATGTCACTGTTGTAGTATTACAGTAACAGTAGATGTAATACATGTCGCTGTTGTAGTATTACAGTAACAGTAGATGTAATACATGTCACTGTTGTAGTATTCCAGTAACAGTAGATGTAATACACGTCGCTGTTGTAGTATTACAGTAACAGTAGATGTAATACACGTCACTGTTGTAGTATTACAGTAACAGTAGATGTAATACACGTCACTGTTGTAGTATTACAGTAACAGTAGATGTAATACACGTCGCTGTTGTAGTATTACAGTAACAGTAGATGTAATACATGTCGCTGCTGTACTATTCCATCCCTTCATCCTTC
The DNA here is from genome assembly GCF_019279795.1 of Protopterus annectens. NCBI lineage: Eukaryota > Metazoa > Chordata > Ceratodontiformes > Protopteridae > Protopterus > Protopterus annectens. Next base: position 1,072,651,314 of record NC_056737.1, read on the forward strand.
CCCCTATTATTTTTCTCTTTTCCTCTGGCCAATGATTCGTCTATTCTTTTCTTTTTTTTTCTGAATGTACGTCTACCATGTTCTTTTATTTTTCATTTGCTACCCCTTTTCTTTTGGAACAATTCAGGTCTGAGGATTTTAGGTCCATATGTCACTTATAGGTTCATAGGTGTATAGCCACAACATAACTCCACAAACTCCATCAATCTGTTCAATTTACACAAATTGTCAAACCCCAACACACACAATCAATCACCCTGAATCCACCCTAGACTGGATATTAGTATCCCACCCACAGTACCACTCCACTCCCAACACCCTACGTGACCACTTACCAGCCCTGATACACAGTCAGTCAGTCTCCACTCCAGCATTCATTCATTCATACAAATGTACCAGAAGTCTAGCCAATTTTAGCCAGTCTCACTTTTGCAACCTATTACAAACACTAAACTGGAGCACATTGAAATATCTTCCCGTAGATGAAGCAGTACATTATTTCAATGCTGTCTTCCTAGATACCCTTAACTCCATAGATCCCATAAGAAAAATGAGTTAAACGTAACCATGCTCCTTGGCTGTCTAAATCAACCAAACAACTACTGATTAATAGAGACCAAGCATGGCACAAATGGATAAAAGATAACACCCCACCCAATGAAACCGCCTTCAAAATACTTGGAAACAAAGCAAAACGGGCCGTTAATCAGGACAAAAAGACTTACTTCTCCCAACAAATAAACACCCACAGTAATAATCCCAGACTTTTCTGGAAATCTGTTAACTCATTACTAAATCCTGGCAGCACCCAAAACCAGTCTCCATTTCCAGACAAAAGCCCAGTTGAAATTAGTGAAATATTTAATAAAAACTTTATTGATAGTATCCTTACATTAGTAAATGCAGGCAATACCCCAACCCCCGTTAACCCATCCATCATGCCTCAAAGCAATATCGGCTCCATACCATCTTTTAACTTCCAACCTGTAGCAACCTCTCAAATTACAAACATTACTTGACAAATTGAAACGAGGCTCCTTAGCCGCTGATAATCCCCCCCCCCCCCAGAATACCTCAAAATCAGTGCTAAGGCAACATGTTTCCCAGTAAGTATCATTATAAACTCATCACTTGCAGAACACACAGTCCCCCAGCTCTGGAAAAAATCAATAATCACCCCACTTCATAAAGGCGGAAACCCTCATGACCGATCTAATTTTAGATCCATTTCCATACTGTCCCCTCTATCTAAAATAATAGAAAAATGCATCCACAAACAATTGGTTAAATATCTAACCAGCAACAACCTACTATCCCCTTAACAACATGGTTTTCGACCATCCAACAGTACCATTACTGCCCTAGTCTCTTTCACAAATTTACATCTATAATGCCATAGACAGTAAACTGCTTACATCAGTCCTGTTACTGGATCTCTCAAAAGCATTCGACACAGTCTCCCACATCAAACTTATCCAGCAACTCCACTCACTAGGATGCTCTGATGCCACCCTAACCTGGTTCACTAGTTACTTGGAAAACGGACAGCAATCCGTAAAATGGCTGAATAACCTCTCTAGCTTTCTCCCAAATAACATAGGAGTGTCCCAGGGGTCAGTCTTGGGACCCCTACTATTCAACATTTTTATAAATGACCTAAATAAATTTCCCTCTGACTGTACTACCATACAATATGCAGACAATTCAACCATAATCTGTACCTCCAAGAACTTCTTTGACCTCCAGAAGTTAACACAAAAGGCCTTTGCATCCATAGAACTCTGGTTAAACCAATCACAGCTGTTACTTAACCCTAATAAATCTAAACTACTCATCTTTGCATCTAAACCTGTTCCCACAGTCTTTGTTATATTCTCCATAAACAAAACCCCAATAGAGTTAGTAAATCAAGCCAGACTGCTAGGAATTACTATTGACAACAAACTTAGCTTTGACATGCATATTAATAATGCAATAAAAAAGATTCACTTCAAATTAGGCAAACTTTACAGAAACAAACAATACTTAGACAAATCCATCCGAATAAAACGTTCAAAACGTCTTCTCCTTCCAACCTTACTATATGGGTCTCCTATCTTCACCAATCTCCACAACTCTGCAGCACAAACTACAGTCCTGTTATTATAAGATTGCAAAATTCCCATCAGCCCAGCCAAATTGCACCCACCATTACCAGGCCAGTAAAGAACTAAACTGGCTAGAATTCGGACATTACCTACATTACACACAACTTACCTTTGCCCATAAACTCGTTTATAAACCCGAGTGTTGCCCTTCCCTGAAAAATATCATTGAACTTTACGTCCCATCCAAAAATCTGCGCTCTAACAACAAACACTTAAAGTATTAAAACCTAGTAAAAGAGCAGGTAGCTGCCTCTTTCCCATTCCATATCTAAGATGTGGAACACCCTCCCATCATCAGTTACAGAATTAGACATAATCTCCTTTACAACATCTCACTGATGACCCCAGCTGCACATGTAACACATATCCGCAGCCTCCTTAATCTAGCAAAACTGTTTCACGTAGAAAATATACTTATGTTTATGTTACGCTGTTACACAATATGAGTTCTCACTAATCTTCAGTATCATAGTCCATACATCAATACAACCATCTTAACATATTTTCTCTTCTCTGTCACTTTCTACTTTTAATACTTCCATTAAATATATGCCACCTATAATATACTTATTCCCACTATCCAGCTATAAGATTCTAACTATATCTGCTGGAACAGGGCTCAGTTTTGAGCTTTTTTCTGGTTAATTGGGTAACTTGTTTAAATCAGTTTGTTTGTTTTCTATTGTTTTTATATATATATATATATATATATATATATATATATATATATATATATATATATATATATATATATATTGCACTTTATTCATCTGCTTTTACTGTATTTGTGTTTCTTCCTACTTTATTACTGGGGGCACTGACTACAACTCTGATCTGTGATACATAACAATAATTATCCTTTTTCTGTGCTTTTAAACTGTTTTTTTGAGTGTATCTGCTTTATTTTCTGAAAATAAAATATTTATATATACTTGTTTCCCGCCTTTCTAAGCTAGTATAGTCCAGTTTTCAGGTTAGTGCTGAATTCAGGGCTGTGTTACAAATCTCTGTGTTTGCCCATGCCTTATTGGATAGAAGGAATTTCCCTGTTCACCTGTGAGAGAGGGGAGCTTTGAGCAGCCTATCTGTCCCTGGAGGAGTGGTTTCAGCCCAGAAATTAGTAGTTTATTGGCCATTTTGGGCTAATTTCTGTCTTTCATTTCCCTGCTATATAAATACCATATTTGCCTGGTTTTGCATGCCGGGCAGCACCGGTTAGCTAGGGTAAAACTATTCCCGGCTCCACAAAGTCTCCTCTTCAATTTTTCCCTTGGAACTAGACAAACTTTCAACTTAAGCACTCAAGCCATTCATTTCTCAGCCCGGCACTTGCTCAAAACTTATAGCAAGCACTTATAAACCATAGCACTAGACCCTCCTGTACTGTACAGAAGGACAAGGCTCTCTATTCAACCTTACCAACCATCCAGTGAAACAGTTCACTGTACCTATCCAGGCATGTCCAAAGGGCAGTTTCAGCTGTACTCTCCAGTCCAACTGGTGAATCTGGGCATTTTGAGGCAATGTTACAACTGTCTCATGTACACAGGCAACCCCCTCCTCCTACCACCAAACAATAATACATGAGAGATGCAGTTATACAGCCAAACTAGAGGCTAAGCTCTCTCAACCCAAGACTGGATCAGACAGTCAAGAGGAAAAGGGAAATACTTGCATCACACCACCAGTCTTACATAGACCCATTAAACCAGCACTGGCAAAAAACACACATAAACACACATAAATACACAAAAACATACTTGGAGGCTCTAAATAAAAATCTTCAAAACCAACAGAGACCTCCAAAGCAAACATCCAAACAACCTGCACCCCCCAACACAAACCAAGAAACACATACTTCACAAAATGAGTGTGCCATGCAATCATAGCCCTTAAGGCAAAATAACATACCCAACATACTAGTAATAGGTGACTCTATAGTCAGGCACTCTGACGTGCCACTCACTAGGCTGAATAAGGAGAAGGTTACTGTTAGCTGCCTGTCGGGTGCCAAGATCTGCCACATAACACAAGCACTCAGGTCACTCCAGAACAAGTACAAATATGACACTGTCATTGTCCATGTTGGTGTGAATGACCTGAGCCGTACCTCCCTGGACTACATTAAAAGAGACATGGAAGAGCTCTCTGATCATGTAGCCCAGGCCGGTATGACCCTGACCCTGAGCAGCATCCTGCCCTCACCAAGAATGATACCCACGGTATAAAGAAAAAGTTCTCGATTTCAACAATTGGCTAAGTTTCTGGTGTCATTCAAAGGGGATCCAGTGTCTGTCCACCTGGGATGACATGCTCGACAAACCACGTTGCTTCACTAGAGATGGCTTGCACCTGTCACCCTTAGGCTTTCGAATACTTGCCAAGGCTCTTGCCACTCCCATAGTGCCTTTTTTAGGCAAGGCTCAAAAGACAAAGCCATCGCCGTAAATAGCACAAGTAAAAAAAAACTGAGGGTAATGCTACTCAATGCCATAAGTCTAAACCTCAAAATGCACGCACTCGAGGCACTCCTTAGTATGGAGAAAATCGATATATGTGCAGTAACAGAAGCCTGGTTTAAGGCTCCAGAGAGCACCCCAGCACTACCAGGCTACAACTCATACCATACATTTCGGCCACAGAACCCAAACCAAAATACAAAAGGCGGGGGCATATCCATATTCATCAAGGATACCCACACCTGCAGGTTAGTGGCACAGCATGATGCTTCAGATATCATCCACATGCAACTAACCATGGGCAAAACTACAATTCAAATTGTAGCTTGCTACAGATCACCCACCATGTCCCAGGACCCCCATTCCACGTTTCTGGGAACACTGGGAAACATAAAGGTCCTACCAAACACCCTAATATTGGGTGATGTCAATTACCCAAACATTAACTGGGAGAACTACTCAAGTACTAACTCCCTTGCCCAACTTTTCCTAGAATTTATAAACTCAAACGCCCTGGTTCAACTGGTCAACACTCCCATCAGAGGTGACAACATATTGGACATGGTCATCACCAACATGGGCGACTGGTGTTCCACACCAGAGGTCAACCCCTCGCTGGTTGGATCTGACCATAAACAAATCACTTTGGATATCCATATTCCACCCCCTCCCCCGGACAAGAAAGCCACCATGAAAAACTTTTCAAAAGCAAACTTCGCGTTACTTAAAACCGAGGTGGAAAGTTTCAAAGTCCCCATGCTGAAGAATAACACTGTCCAAGCTGCAAAATCCTTTGCTAATGCATTCTACGGGCAGCTACAAGAATGCATGGATCGTGCCATTCCAAGCAAAACCAAGACTCACTCCTCCAAGAAAAGAAAACCAGTCTCTGTGACTCCTGCCATAAACAAGCTATAAAATAGAAGGAGGAAACTAGTACAGAAAAGAGTAAAATCCCAAGAAGGGAAGACATCCCTGATCAGTATCAGCAAGAAACTATGATCCCTCATAAAATCATCCAAGGCGAGCTAAGAAAGAAAAATTGCCAAGGACTCCAAAGATAACCACAAGACATTCTTTAGCTATGTCAAGAATCTAAGTGGCAATGCTCAGATCTGCTCGGAGTTAGTGCAGAATGGCACAAAATACACTGAACCAACCGATATCACCAACATCCTGGCAGACAGGTTCAGCGCAAACTTCTCACCCCCCCCCCACCCCCAAAAGGGCCCATAACCATACCAGAAGAATGTAGAGTCCCTGAAATCACAGACACTCAGATTAAAACAGCCCTCTCCAAAGGCAAAAACTCAGCATCAATGGGACCGGACGGTGTCCCAGGTTGCGTCCTACACGAGCTCAAAGACAAACTAACCCCTCACCTAAACACACTGTTCAAACTCAGCCTCTCCATAGGCTACATACCCATAGAGTGGCGCACAGCAACGGTTATTCCACTCCACAAAGGTGGAGCTACAACAGACCCTGGGAACTATTGCCCTATACGCCTGACTAGCTTGGTCTGCAAGGCTATGGAGCGCATCATCATGGAACTCATTAACAGAGACATTGGGAACCTCCAAACACTAGACCCTACCCAGTTTGGCTTTGTTAAGGGCAGATCATGCCTCCTAAACCTGGTGGACTTATTTGAGACAGTTACCAAGGCTATAGACGAGGGAAAGGTGGTACACACAGCCTACCTAGACCTCGCTAAGGCCTTCGACACCATTCCCCATTCTGGTATTATAGACAAGCTCACCATCCTGATCATAAACCCCTATGTCACAAGATGGGTTGCCAACTGGCTCACTGACAGAACCCACAAATGTGACAGTTGCGGGAGCTAGGTCTGTCTCTAAACCAGTTACAAGTGGTGTTCCCCAGGCCCCAGTCCTAGAACCCCTCCTGTTCGGCATATACTTCTCAGAGGTACAGGCAAGCACAGGAGGACTATGGCTGACCAAGTTCGCCGATGACTGCAAACTAGGGTCTATAATTGACTTCTCCGGCTGACACAGACATCCTCCAAAAGAGTCTCACTGAGACGGATACCTGGTGTCAAAATCATGGCCTCAAGCTAAATGCCAAAAAGTGCATAGTCATCCCCTTTGGAAAAAACAAAGTACCCACAAACTAACACACAGGTGGCAGTGCCCTAAATACGGAAGACGTAATAAGAGATCTGGGGACCCAAGTAGATAGTAATCTCACCTTTGATAATCACATTGCCAAAGTGGTTAGAAAATCCTTCTACGTGGCCCACCTAATCACAAAAGGGTTCACATCCAGATCAAAAGAGGTCATTGTGCCCCTCTACTCATCACTTATCAGACCCATCTTAGAGTACAACACCCCATTTGGGATGTACCTTACAAGACATCTGGAAAGACCATAGAAGTACCTCACCAAGAGGATCAATGGCCTCAAACAGATGCCCTATGCAGCTCGACTAAAGAAACTCCAGCTGTACTCTGTTGCATACTGCCTACTCAGAGGTGATCTCTACCTGACATACAAAGCCATGTCCAACCCAGAATTGATGGACATGCTCCACCTAAAAGAATACCTTATCCTCTCGAGCCACACGCTCTAGGGATCTAAACTTCACCACAACAGTAAATAGGACATGCTGGAGGGATAGATTCCTGTCCCAGAGACTTCCCATGCTCTGGAACAAGATTCCAATCTACATTAGGCAGAGCTCCTCGCTAACACTCTCTTCAGAAGAAACCTTGATGAGTGAATGGGAAACAGAAAGTTTACCTCGGGGATCACTTCAATGGCTCTGCTGGACAGAGGCACAGGGAACTAATCTAAGGGGACGGCAAAAGCCAACACATTCTAGCTAGGCTTATAAATGCCTTCGGGCAGGTAGCCTAGTACCCACTTATGAACCTATAAGATTCTAACTGTATCTATCTTACCTTTAAGTTTAACTCTCTAATTCTATCTTTCCCTTTTCCTACCCCCCCCCCAAAAAAAAAAATTGAGCTGTATTGTTAAATATTTCTAACTGTATAATTTTCCTACATGCTAATGTTCCATTGTTACTGTATTGTGCCTTTTTACAACATATTTGGTGTTTAGTTTTCTGTATTATTTCACTTGCTTTATAATTTGTTTCCTTACAAATTCATGTAATGATTTTCATGCAACTTGGAGCTTTTCTCCCAAGGCCTCCACTGAAAATGGGTCTCAAGCCCAGTGGACTTTCCCAGTCAACAAATGTCAATAAATAAATAGCAGGCTAATGTCCACTAGGACCATTTAAGTGTAGCCATGCATCTGAAATTTCTGACAAGTTCTGTTACCCTTGGTGAGTGTAAGTAGAGGCCTGGGAAGATGAATCATTTATAGGCTGCCTGTGTTTGCTAGAGACATAGGTGCCAAACCAGTGATGAATTTCCTGTTTCCCATCCAGTTGTCCAAGTGTGAATTCGGTTAAGGAGAAACAGTGCTTCATATGGATGGGTAATCTGTTTCAGAGAAAGGGTAGCCTTTGGGATACTTACCGGTTTCTCCATCAGGTCCTGTTTATATCACAGACAAGGTTTAAGTCTTTGGAATGAGTAATTCTAATGCTGTTTGTTTTGCAGATATGCAGGAGGTCCATCAGAGTGGGGTCTGACAATTCTTATATGCCAGGCATAGATCTCCCCTCAACAGCCTGTAGTCGACAGAATACAGGGGAATGGGCTTTGAGGCAGTCTGCAAAGGACATGTTACTTATGACCTGTATTCTTTTAGTGACTATTCTCTGATGTGCTTAGTTAGGTACATACCAAAGGGGGCATTGTACTCAATGACAGATGTAATGAATGCTGAATACAGTGGAACAATGACCTTCTTGGACCTAGATGCCATACCTTTTGTTTATAATTTGCACAGTGTAGAATGACAGCCTCACTGCTGTAGATGTGAGATGATAATAGGCTAGATTACTGTCTATATGTATCCCCAAGTTCCTCACTATTGGGTCCCCTCTTAGGGGTGTATTGTCAATATGATATTTACCAGGACTGGATGACTTCCCAAAGGATACTATTATGCATTTACTTTATATCTTTGTCAGCCCTTCCTGGAGAACATTATTGTCACTGGGGGGGGGGGATTCTCTGACTGCTACTAATTTGCAATCATCTGCAGATATTGTCAGCCAGAGGTCCTTGTCATTGGCCTTGAATTTAGAGAGGTAAATGCCAAAAACGGAGCGACCCCAAGACTGATCCCTGAGGGACTCCACTTGTGAGTGAACTCTTTGTAAAGGTAAACTCCCCAGTTTTAACTTCCTGTCTCCTGTACCTTGTACTTCAGATGTAGAATATGCATCTTACATACAACACTTGAAAAGGCTCAGGCTTTGGTATACTGGACAGATGTATGGCTACCATCGATAAGCTAACCCTGTAGTGAGGAATACTACAACAATGATAATTAAAAAATCTACTGTTATGGTAAGTTCTTACACAACTGTACTCACCCTCTCCCTTAGCTCTTCACTGGAACTCATGTCCTTTGTGTACCTTTAAGAAACCATTTGTAAATTTTATGTAATACATTGTCTTTTTCCAGCCTCTTTAGTGGTGTGATAGAACACTTGCCCTTATCAGTATTTTTTGCAGCTGTCCGAATATTACAGAGGTACTGTAGTTTGATATCTGCCACTGTAGCATTCTGCCGATTTCTGGATGTGGTATGGTAAGCTGGTGCCCTCCTTAATGCCTTCTCACTCTCCGTTTAAAAAAAAAACATATATACTATTTTCAAGGAACCCCTCCCCTTACAAATGCTGCTAATGGAAATATATTGGTATCTGTCTTTGTAGCTGTCTGCTGCATCTAACAGTCCATCTAATCATCTGTCTAAGTAAAAAATAATTCCAATGCACAAGACAAAAATCTGTAGGTTTGTCTCTGTTTGTCTAGCTAATCTTATCTTTCCTAATTAAAATATTGCTAGACAGTGCAGCTTGATTTTTCTCATCAACAGACAGCTCTTTCTGCTGACATAAACATTTCGGACAACATTCTAGACCTGCACTTAGGGAGGGCCCAGTGTACTACATGAGCTCCGATGGAGGAACCTACTCATGTTGATGAGTGTTGCAGGTTCTTGAAGTGCTTGAATATGGTTGTGTGTGTTGTTGAGTATGAAGAAACTATGTAGGCTCAGAAAAAAAAGGCTTTTACACACTGTGATAGACTGGAGCACTTAACCTTTAAATTTGGTAATGGACCTCTGCTTACCGAGATAAAACAGTTGCACATAAACTGCGGAAATATTGAGTTTAATCGAAGTGACATAGATTCTTGGTTCTGTGAAGGGATTCAGGAGGAAAGGGAGTATTTGAGACTGCCATTGTCAAAGTTATACAAAGAGTATAAGAAATTAGGCTGCTTAAGACTTGGATACCAACAGCTGGAGAGTATCCAAGCAAAGTGAACTGAAGTAGGTGTGATATGTCAGGTGGCCTGCTCTTTTTTGTACCTGTATGTGCAAACCCTGTTATTGTTCAAACTGCGAGTACTTGTAAGTGTGTTCTATTTCTGAACTCAAAGTCCAGAGGTGGACATTTTGACTGAAAATAAGTGGTTTTTGGTGGTGAATCAGAGCCTTATTTTTACCTGCAGTAAACAAAAGTTCTGCTCCCTAAGAATTCAGCATGGTAATACCTTTTCACTAGTAGAAAATCTATGCAGACTGGATTCCTCAGAACAAATAAAATGTTACTTGCAGGTGTAAGCTTTAGTTTAAAGTTTTTACACCATTATTTTGCTGGGATTCGGACTGAAATATTTGGGGCAGTTGCTGAGACCACAAGCCTGTGTATCCCACCTTGAATAATGGCCAGAAGTTTGCTTCTTGACATGGTCTTTGTTGAAATGAAGTATAGGAAATTGCCTGATTTCCAAGAAGGAATAAAACTAGGTGATTGACAGCATGTTAGAATTTGTTTGCTTTGACATGAAGACATGCACGAACTTGAAAACACGGAGTGAAAACTGTCTGAATTTGTGAGTTATGAATGTGTATTTGAAGCATAAAAGTGAGCATATAGTGACTGGAATACCAACTTTACATCTATATGAAGAAAGTCTGATTAAGGAGAATCTCTATGATTATTTATGGACCCCATGCCCGCGTTTGCCTAAGTTTTTTGGAATACCGATAACCCATCATACAGGCCAATGGTGGCAAGCGGGGGATTTCTTATGGAAGCAGCGGCCATATACCTAGAGTATCTATTGAAATCCCTACCCTCGAAGAACAGATCATATATAAAAGGTTCTATGGACTTTTTGAGAAAAGTAAAAAAGATTATTGTTGAAGCTTACATTGTATACTGTGCTTCCTCACAATTATTACGTAGAAGCTGCAGCTGTGGATTATTTTAAAAGACACCATAATGGTACACTAGCGCAGCTAGGAAAGTTAAGTAAGCTCATTAATTTGGTACTGGATTTTAACTTCTTTGCTTTCAACAGAAAATATTACAAGCAAAAGACTGGAATAGCTATGGGGGCACAATGGCGCCCAGCATAGCCAACGTAGCTCTGGGCAAGTTTGAAGAGGATTTTGTGTTCACTAACTGAAATTTCATGCAGCACATGTCATGTTATCTTTGTTTTATCGATAATATTTTTATTGTATTGAAAAGTCACGCTTTACAACTAGAAGAGTTCATCAGGTACCTCAATCTAACTACTGCCGCCTTGTGTTTCACCTCCTCCCACGGCTCCATCTCAAGCATGTTCTTAGATATGCTAATTTCTAAGGACATTAACAACAGCAGAATTTCTGATGATCTTTACCGAAAACCAATGAGAGTAAACCTTTTACTCCGCAGTAAAACTCTGCATCCCATCAAGACAAAATATAACGTGGTTACATCCCAGGGATATAGGGTAGCTAGAATAACCAAAAAGATAGAACCTTTTCTGAGAAACCTTAACAATTTGGAAAATGATTTCTTAGCAAGGGGGGGTATGAGAACCAAATGTTAAGAAAGATTTTTGAACCAATCATCAAGTTTAAAAATACTAATGTACCCACACTAAACTGACCCATTGGAAGAATTTTTATGAAATTTGTGGACAAATCAAAAGACAGCTGCATACTGACATATACTGTGGATTTTCATTGTATCAAGAATATTATCCAGGAGAACTGGGCCATAATAACAGAAAGCCCTTATCTTGTAGACATTTTGGGTGAAGCCTCGACTTTTGTATATAGGAAGGCTAGAAATATTAGGAGATTTGTAGAAGGAAAACTTAAATCACAGGAAAGGAAAACTAAAAAATGTAAAGCAAACTGTTCATTTTGCACTTACATTCAAGAGGGAGACTGTTTTTACTGCCCATATTTAAAGAAACTTACTAAGACTAATGCAGGTGGAGACTTCAACTCTACACAAGTTGTTTACAGGGCTAGTTGCAATAGATGCAATGCATTTTATGTGGGAAAGACTATTAATAAACTGAAATGAAGGATTCAGACGCACTTAACTCCACAGGAGACACACTGGGTTTAAATTTCAAATACTTGATCACGTTGACCTCACTGAACTTGAAGGAGACCTCCCAAATACTTTAGAAAAACAATTTTAAATGTTTTTCTAACTCATGTGATTTTCCAGAATACTACTTGTTTTATGAAGATGGGACCAAACACACAGGCCAAAAAATTTTGCATTCAGCAAAAATCTGGACAGTTGAAAAGTATGCTCTGTTGACTCTTAGCTCAAAGTATCTGGATGAACCTAAAATAAATGGGGGACAAAGGATCAAAATAGGAGCACATTTTAGTTAATTATTAGGATTTGTGGTAGCATACATTTTCTGAAACAGAAGTGTGTATGACAGACTGAGTGATAGCGACAGTAGAGATGTTTGCATACCTCCGGACCTTTCAGCTGAAGAAATCTGGATAAATCCTAAAATAAAGAGGAAACAAAGGCTCAAAAATTGGAACACATTTTAATTACTGCTCTTATAAAATTACAAACTTGCTTAATTAAAAGGATTTGGGTTAGTATGAATTTGCTGAAGAAAATAATAGTCTGAAACTCAAATGTATACCATTGTTTAATAACTTCAATCTCCAATGACTGGAAACAAACCAAACATTTTAGGAGTAAGGGACCAAAAATAAAATAAATGCCTGGATATTTTTAAGTGTTATATTGTAAATGTGAAATGCTTCCTCCAACACATTAACATATACTGCAGTAAGTTTGAAACATTTGGCAGACAAGCTATTTTACATCAAAAATATATGTAAAACAATAATATAGTACTTAAAAATAAGTAAGTAAAACACAGCAATTTTACAGGGAGCCCAGTCTCTAAGTGCAATAATGCCCTCCAGGGTGTTTGTTCATGTGTGAGTAATGCCCTTCCAGGGGTGTAGACCTCTGGGCAGGCATTAATTACACATTATGCAATGACTGCCGATTTAGTATTCCAAAACATGCATGCTGATTGGCCAGTCCAACCAGCTTGCCCGTTGTAAATCTGACATATACTAATGGAAAAAGGTCTGGTCGCCCGGACTTTTTCCATTAGTATAAGTGTTGAGTTTTTTTTTGTGTTAGGTAGCAATGGAGAACAGAATATCTCTGTTGCTGTAATCTCGCTATGTTATACGTTTGAAATAGCGAGATATCTTAAAAAAGAGCAACAGAGATCTTCCTTCCTCCGTTGCCTTTTTAAAAGATATCTCGCTATGTTAAACTCGTTTAACATAGCGAGACAGCTTTAAAAAAGCAACAGAGATCTTCCTTTCTCCATTGCTTCCCCTACACACCTCTGATGTACTGCGTAAGCATACGCATGCACAGTACATCAGAAAAAGCCCCAGGATAGCGGAAAAAATGTGGAAGGGCACCACGCAGGTAATATATAAAGGCATTATTTAAGAAAAGTATGTATTTTTTTTTTCTTAAATAATGTCATTGTATAATAGCAATAACCCACATCTGAGTGTGGGTAATGCTGGATTTACCCACGGTTGTCACACCACTAGCATTACCCACACCCAGACGTGGGTTATTGCTTAATTAACACACACCCTGTCGGGCATTATTGCTTGCTTACCTTTGGACCTGTTAGGACTTAATAGGGATGCATTTGGGGCTGAACATCTATTTTGTTCCGTCAGTATAATGCATATTCTCTTTTATTTTTTAACGTTTGCTGTTGAATATGCAACTACCATGAGTAATTTTTAGTACACGTGTGTCCCAGATGTTTGTAACTTCTAACTTTGATTTATTTAAATATATTGTATAATTCTGTAACATTGGCATTGTTTATATAGATGCACAATATCTTTAGTACTTGTATATGTATAGTCATGTTTATATATGTTTTTATCTGTATATTTATGTATATATTTTATACTTGTATATTCATGCATTTTATTTGTTTTGCTTTAATTGTTTAATTACTTAATTGACAATTTATTGTATTAATTGATTTAGCTTTTGAGCTATATATTCAGTCACTTGAAAGATGAATTTGTGATGGTTTGAAAAAGCTACTCAGCGAAAGCGCTTACCATTTATTCTGAATAAAAAGTTTTTATCATTAACTTTTTGGTCTTTGATGGTGGAACATTTTGGATATATATGAAGAGCTTTTATGGTCTGAATAGACTTATGTGCTGTGCTTTGCACTGTTTCCGTTTTTTGAATTTTTATATCAGGTCTGAATAGACTTTGACTTTGCGTACATCCTGAATAGGATAGACTGTCTGCTTGGTTTGATCCTGAACGGAATTCATTATTTTCATATGACATTTGCTTTTTACATCCTCTTCAGGATCATTTTTTTGTTGGAGGTGATTTTTATTTTTTGGATTGTATTTTTAACATTTTCTCTCATCTATAGTCAGCTAACAGCTTCCAAAAGTATGACATTATTACATTGTATTTTTAACATTTTCTCTCATCTATAGTCAGCTAATAGCTTCTTTTTATGTTTAATTAGCCTGTTGGGAGGGTGTTCTAATGGTTAAGGTGTTTGCCTTACAAACACAAGGTTCAGGGTTTGAGTCTCACAAAGGATAATTGACTAGGCTTGCAAGGCAGTTAGCCTAGTACTTAACCTATGAACCTATGTTGAGTTTTTGTTTTTCATTATTAACTAATATCTATTGTGTAGGATTTCTTGTTGATATCCATTGTTTACTTGGTTTCACAGTTGTTTAGCTTCATATAATTCATTATCAAACCAAGTATTGATTTTATTTTGTTTTGTCTAAACCTTATATTTTCTGTTTTACGCTTTCACCATTTATTCATAAATTATCTTGGTGATACCTAAATCAAAACCCTGACTTGCTCCTTAGTTTAACAGGTACATTTATTTTGATTATATTTTCAGTTATTTCTCACTTCTTTCTTCTGTTAATACTTTTTTTTTCTGATTTATTGAATGTGCTGTTTCTTCTAAAATGTTGCTGTGTCTTTCTTTTTCTTCTTTCACTAAATCTGTAACTAATTGAAGGATGGTCACTTTCTACTCTCACATTATTTCCATCTGAAACGTATTACTTTTTTCATTCTTATCTGTAGCATAATCTATTACTTAACCACAGTTGTATGTCATGACATGAATTTTACTTTCAAGTGGTTATTTTCATTTAAAATTCACTTCAGGACATCACTGAGACATCTTTCTGTGCTGTTAAACTTGACTAAAAATGTACATCTACTTTTAAATCCTGAAAAAAAAAAATAAAGTTAAGCTTTTCACTCTGAACAATTCCAAAATGAAGTGCAAGGTTTTGAAATAACCTCATCCAACAGCACATAAATTAAAACCATAATCCCAACAAAACACCTAGGTGTCATAATTCACATTAACCTCAAATCTCACCAACACATATTGCAAGCCATTTTAAAAAACTCACCAGAAACTTAGCTCCCTCTGTAGAACCAAACACTGCCTGACAGACTATACAGAACAAACAAAAGTATCTACCTACCGTCTTCCATCCCTGTTATATAACCTACCTGTTTTAAAAAAAAAACTAAACACTACACTTAAAGCTAAAACTCTGCCTGTTACAGTAAAGCAGCCAAAATGGCTGTTAATTGTACTCATAGGACTCATCGTTGCAGAGCCATAAAACAAGTAGACAGTCTTGAGCTAGACAACTATTTAACAAACTCTTATTGCTGCATGTAATCAGATACATGAACCAGAAAAATGTCCAGCACTAAAAGATACCCAGCAGTGCCACTCTCCAGAGTCATTAACTCAAACCATAAACTGTTAGTAATTACAACAAAGTCTAATAACAGCAGGTGACTCACTATACTCTCTTTGCATATCTAAACTCTAGAACACGATCCCAACATACCCAAGACAGACCATGAAATATCTGCTTTGTAAGCCTTTAGTAGAGCAGCACCTAAACCCCATCTGATTGTATACATACTGCTTACATGGGTAAATACATTTTACGTTTGTCATTTCAGAAGATTAGGTTGTTCAACCAGTGCCCTGGGCTGGTACTATAAACTAGCACCACACCCCCACCGCTCTTCAAGTGATGCATTATAAATGATCATCTTATTATAGTTAGATGTACACCCTATGGCCCCCAGCTCTTGTACTGAAGAGGAAAAAAAAAATATTTCTACTGGCACACCAACCAGGTGGCTAGATGCACACACCCCCACCCCAGCCATTCAGGTCCCATTTGTGTACCCTGCCTCCAACTCTCCTTCAACATAGTTTCTTCTTTTAAACTGTAGCAAGCTGTTTACTACAGCTGTAGCAAACAGTTGCTGCAGTTTATAGCCTGCATTGCATAGAGCACTACAGTGCTTATGCTTTACTTAAAAAAAAAAAAAAAAAAAAAAAAATCTCCTTTTTAAACTGTAGCAAACTGCATACTACAGATTTAGCAAATAATTGCTACAGTTTATACCCTGATTGCACAAAGAGTTACAGCCCTCATGTTTCAGTTTTTCAAAAAAAAAACTGTAGTGAACTGCTTGCTACAAATGTAGCAAACAGTTGCTACAGTTTATGCCCTGCTTATACAGAGCACTACAGTGTTCATGCTTTAGTAAAGCTGAATAAATAAATAAATAAAACTGTAGCAAACAGTTGCTACAGTTTACACCCTACCTGCAGGGAGAACTACGGCACTCAGATTTTCAAAAAACTCAGAACATTTTGTGGAAGCTCTAACTAAGCCAACAGACCCAGTGCCTTTCAAAAGACAAAATAACTCTCTCTCTACACTGTAATACAGCTAAGTGCTTTCGTGTTTTTATTAGAACTTCCTCAGAGCTAGTATTAAAACAACTGAATGTTCCTTTATAATATGCATTAAATCGCATGACTATATTATCACTTAATTATACAATTAAATATTTAAAACATTTAAAGACAAATTTTCAGAAGTATACAAGTGACAAGTATATACACTACTATATAAAAAATTCATTATAAATCTAATGAGTCTTACTTCTAATAAACAAATGTAAACATTTCATAAATCTGAATATTGAAAATTCAAAGCCTATGTGATTTTAACAAACATGTAATATTCTCATTTAAACCTGGCAGTTTGTCTGCTTTTAATATAATCTGCCAGTTTCCCTCCTTTACTTCAAGACTATTGTTAATGTCACCTTAAAAAGGTGTTTCTGTAATAAAATCAATCATAAAAAAACACAAATTTCTAAACTCAGAACAAATACCGGCATGTTTGGCTAAAGTGTTCATAAAATCATTCTTTTTAATTGCAGATACATGTTTGTACACTTTTTTACATAATTTTCTTGTCATTTTTCCAACATAAAGGCATGTACAGTGCCTAACAAGTACTTTATAAACTTCAATATATCAGCCAACTATTCAGTATTTTTTCTTCTTCTCAAGATTTTCTCCTATTACTAGCCTTTTGAATTGTAAAATTAACTTACATCATTTTTATTTTTCTTATGTGACTGTGTAAACTGAATTACTTAAAAGACTAGCACATTGGATTGAATGGATTGTATCACTGCTTCAGTTGTAATGTATAACATCTGTATCTTGCCTATTTTAAAGATGATGTTATGTAAAAATTTCTGTAACTTTTTGGAGCTTTTCTCCCTGGGCCACCATTGAAAATGGGTCCTTGACCCAGTGGACTTTCCCAGTCAACAAATGTCAATAAATAAAACTGTCACAAGAGTCGCATGTAGCCAGATAAACTGTAAAAGTAGAATTACATGTGAATCTGTACCTGGCCCAAATTTGTTTATAAGAAGGTTTTAGAACTACGTTAGAGCCCTCATTAATGTATCTGAAATATTTGCAACTTTGATATCAAAACATTCCACATTTTCTAGAGATATTTTTTTCACGTGTTTGATGGCCTGTCTTTACCCTGGGCCAGTAATGTAGGAGCCTCAATCCTCACAACTGATGCTGGTAAGAGACAGTCACTAAAAACAGGAATGAATTTACAAAGTATTTTCAAATGCAACTCTCTGCATCGAACACAGTTTTCCCCAAGAGCACACATGAAACACGCTCCCCTGGGACTAGACTCTCTCTCTCTCCAGATCCCAAAAAGACTCACTTTGGAGTACTGTGTCCCAGTTACAAGTAGCTGACACACCCACACTTGAGTATTTGATTTTCACACACACACGCACACACACTCATGGGAAAAAATGGTACAGATTTACTAGCTGTAGCCTTTCTTCCCAGACTATAATGTAACCTTGCTGCCACCAGTCAACCACTGTCAGGCTCTTTACTGAGTAAAATCAAAACTAACATAAATGATAGAGTGTAACCAAAGCAGCCAGGCTTTTCACATTGGCTAGGGTGTCGCTAAAATAAGCACAGGTACTCTCAAGACATTAAAAGTGTTCTCTAAAAGACCAGCCACAATGAAAGGTATAAAATATTTAGTAATAAATAATAAAATACAAAAAATGAGAATACTGAATATCTAAGTACAGTAAACAGTGTTTTGATCACAGCAGAAATAAAAATAACACAGCTGGACAAATTCAAACAGATGCAGAAAAACAAAACTTAATTAATCTCACTGTATTTCCTAACTGTCTAAAGAATGACTGTTCCCTATCTAAATTAATACAGCAAGGCAAGACTGGATGCCGATATGCTTACTTCCACAAGGCAAGGTGATGAGCTTCCAACTAACTGAATTTAACAACTGAACTCAACTGTGATAACTGTCATAGATTTTTATGTCAGGTTCCAAGGAAAACAAAACAAGTTGCTGTGTGAGTTCCATCCTCTCAGTGCTGGTTATATAGTAGTGTATATACTTGTCATTTGTACACTGTTGAAATTTTATCTTTAAATGTTTTAAATATTTAATTGTATAATTGTGTGTTGACGTGGTCATGTGATCTGATGCTTATTATAAAGGGTCATTCAGTTGTTTTAATACTAACTCTGAGGAAGTTTTAATAAAAGAACAAAGGTGTTTAGCTGTGTTACAGTGTAAAGAGAGTTATTTCGTGTTTTGAATGGCACTGGGTCTGTTGGCTTAGTTTGGGTTTCCACAAAACATTTTGAGTTGCTGTTTGACGTTTTGAATCTTTTTATTGTAGAACTCAGGTTTTAGTTAAGACAAAAAAGATTTTTTTTCTTTTTTTACTTTAAACTGTAGCAATGTTTAGACCACGTATGGGTAGCACTCAGGCTTGACTGCAAATGTAATACCAGCTTTTAAAAGCCGGTATTACAGTAAAGAAAGATCTGGATCAGCTGATTACACCCCCCAACCCTTTGCACCTGGGGTAGTTGTCACTCTTGCCCTGTCCTAGCTACGCTACTGTGTCAACTCATATTCCCTACCCCATTATAACCTGTATCCCCTCCTACACAACACACCTTTCTATACTCCTTCTCAGTTACCTTCCTATATTAATGTCTACTTTACATTACAATTTTTTTCTGACCTTCCCACTTTATCAATATCCTTTAAATACTCTCCGTCACTCTTTTAACCAGGTTATGTGTCAGTATGTACCCTAGTGTTATTACCACCACTAATCCCTGACTCATCAGTTTTATAATGCCACTCTCCCTGTTCTTTCTTAACTATTATGTACCTACTAATGTTACACACACTACCTCAGTTGTATTTAATCCTAACATCTGTACTCTAACTCTCCTAACTCATGTCTTATAAGTTATATCTAATGTTTGCTTGTCACATGCATTGCACATGGACTGTTTGTATACTGAATGGTTTATACTTGGAATTTAATATCATGTATAATGTCACTGCAGAAGAAATGCATGATCTGATATTGTCAGTTTTCATTCATTCCTCAACAAATGGATTTGGATCTGACCATTGGATCCGATGTGGCCACTTTTTACAGCTTGTGGATACTGAAAGCTCTTGAGCTCTTTTCTTACCCGTAATGCACTAGTCTCCTGCCATACCCCAGATCCCGTTTACCACATTCTTGTGTGGATGTGGTCACTGTTAGCTCTTGAGCTTTAGTATGGTGTTTTGAGTGAAATAGGATTTTTATATTTTATTTCCTTTTTCTATATATATTATATATTCCTCCCTTATCCTTCCTACGCTTATCAGAGTATTCTTGCCTTACCATTGTTGGTAATCTTTTTCTCTCTTATACCCTTATGGTAATTTCTTTAATTACAATTGTTGGTAATTTCTTTCTTTCTTCATAAAAAAAAATCTTGTATTTCTGTTATTACAACTGTATTAATTTTTCTTCTTCAATATGGCTGAAAAACCTTCAGTTTTTAAAAAAAATGTAAAGATTGTAGGCATAAAATACCTCTATCTGATGCACATGATTCCTGTGTGTACTGCTTAGGCCCAGCTCATTTAACAAAGTCATGCAACATTTGTAAGGCCTTTAATCCATGGGCCTTAGTGGATTGCAAAAATACTGTAATTCTGAAAGGTTTATTACCTACTTCTTTTTTGGAGACTTTATCTGGAGCTCAAACCTCCAAGAAATTAGAAAAGAAGGAATCCAGAAAATATTCATCGGACCCTTCCGGATCCTGCACTCCTAGCTTTGACCCTACTCTTGAACCTTCTCAAAAGGTGTGTAAATGGTCGGATCTGAGTTCATCTGATCCAAAAAACTAAACCCTCGGATCCGACAGCTTCTGATAACAGATCCACATCTTCAGAGCCGAAGAATCTCCCAAGGACCTGATATGCATCATCTCTAGATCCTGTTCCTTCCCATCTACCATTACCATTCTTACAGAGATGCCATCATTCTAGGATCCCTTCAGTGGCCTCTTCTCATCCTTCCAGGAGTCTGACAGAAGCAGATGTAGATAAAATGATGAGGAAATTTCTCTCGGCACAAATTCAGGTCTGCTTTGGAACTATTGGATCTGAGACTTCTGGAACCATCTGTGTCAGATCCGAAGACTGTTGAACCTTCTCTGAGTCACCTGGCTCCAAGTTTGTTGGAGCCGGATGACTTTCAGAGCCATAGTGCTGCTGCCGTGTCCAGGGTTTTGGATTCAACTCCGAAGTTGTTGGAGCCATCTCTGCCCCTCAGAGCCTCAGCTTTGGACAGCTTGGGTCCGACCTCAGCTGGAGTGCTGGGTGGGCTACCTTTGGATAAGATCCTTCCTCTCCGCAAAGGAGGCAAAAATACCGACATCACTAACTTCCGTCCCATTGCTATTCTCTGTCCACTCTCCAAAATCCCAGAAATACGCATCAGTTCCCAAATTTTCCAGTACCTCTTAGACAACCAAATACTATCATCCTCACAACACGGCCTCAGGTCTGGACATAGTACCACCACTGCCCTTCTCTCCTTTATGGAAACTGTAAACAGAGCCAATGAATTGTCTCCGCTCTCTTCCTTGACCTATCCAAAGCCTTTGACACCATTTCTCACCTCTTCTAATCTCCCAACTCTCTACAGTCAGTCTGCCCCCCCCCCCACAACAACCTGGTTCTCCATTTAGTAACATGAAAGACAACAAGCTGTCAGATAACAAAATGCCATCTCTGCTTTCCTAAACACCACCGCCGGTGTTCCCCAAGGCTCCATGCTTGGACCAGTCCTATTTGGCATACTCATAAACAACTTCCACTCATCACTATCTCAAGGAATCATCATTCAGTATGCAGATGACTCCACAATCTGCTCTAACTCTCTTTCTGACTTATTTATACTAACTCAAAATGCCTTCTCCTCCACAGAATCCTGGATGCATAACAACCACCTCACCTTAAATCCTAACAAATCTAAAATCATTCTCTTCACCCCCAAGAAAACAACCCCCGTAAACAAGTCTGACTTTACTATCTTCTCTCTTAACAAATCATTAATAGAAGTTGTTAGATGCACAAAACTCCTCGGGGTCCCTATTGATGAGCAGATGAAATTTGACCCTCACATACAACAAAACATTCATAAAACACACTGTAAACTTGGTACCGTGTATAGACACAATCACTTCATAAGCCCTTCCACAAGAACAACCTTAGCCTCTGCATACGTACTACCCTCTCTCCTCTACGGTGTCCCCTTACTAACATCCAAAACTCCTCTAAACCTAAGCTTGAGGCATGCTACAATGAAATTGCTAAATTTGCAACCAACTCCAAACACTCCACCCATCACTGCTCTGCCTTAAAATCACTGAACTGGCTAAAACTACCTAACTACCTCTCCTATTTACAACTAACCACAGCTCGCAAAAATACTCTTCAAACCCCAAGACTTCCTACCCTTAGCTCAACATTCCACTACTACCACCCAAATAGACCCCTTAGATCAGAGGACCAAAAGCTCTTACAAGTTCACAAGCATAAACTCCCACCCGGCCAGCATCTCTACTCTTACTGTATAGCCAAAACCTGGAGCACCTTGCCTGTAACGATCAGAACAACTCCAAACCCCTCCCTCTTCAAAAGTTCCCTTCTTACCTACCTCTCTTCATGCTGGAAATGTACTTGTACCAAGCCTCACTGAAATATGTAGACTTGTTTTGTCTTGACGTCATTGTATTCTTGTGTTGTTGTTTTATGGTAATTGTACCACTGCATGTAGGTATCATACTCAGTATTAGTTATGTACACTATATAGTTAACTAACTGTGATTTTATAGGCTCATTATTGCTCTGTGATGCCCCTTCTCCATGTTCATCTACACACTTGTATTTACTATTCTCTTATTACTGAGTATATTGAATTGTACCACTGAATGTAGAGATCATAGTCACAGTTAGCCATGTATTTAGTCTTATAAACCTGATTACATAGGCTCACTATTGCTCAATGATGTTCCTGCTACAGGTTCATCTCAACTTTTGTATATATTATTTTCCTTCTGACTGAATTGTGTTTCATTGCAATCTCATCTTGTACTGTTGGAGTGTATTATTTTTATTTTGATTGTGTTTTCTTAGATATTTGTATTTTATCTACATTTTTTACTATGGAGCTTTTCTCCCCAGGCATCCACTGAAAATGGGTTCTTCTGACCCATTGGACTCTCCTGGTAAATAAAAATCTAATAAAAAAATCAGAGGGAGCCAACGGTTTGGAGACATGTTTTCTTGGCAACGTCGACTTCCTGCTCACCGAGGCATTCTGCCTTTGAGGTAGTGGAGAGAATGTTCTGTACTTCTAGAGGAATGACGATCCCCCCTCAGATCCATTTTCCCAACCTCATATGTCTTTGTGCCTTGAGTCTCAATACTCTACTCCACAGGGACAGCCAGTCCAAAGTCTCCAGGCTACCCAGTAAGGTATACTGATATCTTCTAATGCTTCTCCGTAGCACCCCGCTGAAGAAGTCCCTAGGAAGAGAAAGTGCAAGAGGAGGCACTTAGACTCTTCAAGAATCGGTCACATAAGATACAGATTTTGATGAGGGGGAAAGGTCCCCAAGATCCTCATCTGATAATGTCTTCTTTGGAGACATCCTAAGATCCTCACACAAAGGGGTGGGTGGTCTACCAATAACCCTTCTCAACAGGAATCAGTATTCCTGGAAGCCTTTGGATCTGGCCTAACTACTACCTGGGTGCCTTCGCCTGCTGATGAGCTCATTGATTTGATCTCTAGGCAGATGTGGAAGAAAGCTGAGATTGTTGAGCTGATCCGCAAGAGACCAGAAAGGATCATGGCACCATTGAATGGAAGATAATTTTTGAGTAAAGGAGTACCAGTAGATATGATGTTTGTTCCGGCGGCCACAAAGAAGGAAGAAGGAACTTGCGGAACAGAGTTCATCTTTCCGTCCTCCTAACAGGAAGTCCAGGGCATTGGACAGATTTGGAAGCATGTATGTGCTTCAGTGACTTCTGCACTCAGGCACCCAATTCAATGCACTCAGGTAACTGAATTATTTGGCACACTTCACCAGACTTCAGTGGGATTTGATTAAATAACTATCCAAATCTCTGTCAGGGACCATCACTTCTGAGATCTCTATTACTTCACAGTTGGCTACCCTAAAGTCCATTTCAAATCTGTCCATGAGGCTTATTTCAAATGCAGCTTGAAGGTGCCGCAAGGGCAGCAGGTTCAGGCATTTCCATTAGTTGACATGCTTGGATGCATCTGTGTGATTTCGTGGAGCCCTTCAAGTCCTCCTCTGTCAATGCTCCCTTTGACAGAAGTTCTTTGTTTGGCCCCAAAGTTCAAGACACACTATCCAGGTGTGAGAAGAATGGTAAGACCCTGTACACTATCCAGGTGTGAGAAGAATGGTAAGACCCTGTCTGCAGTGGGCATGTGTTTCTTTGACTTCTCAAAGAACCTTATGTAGGAATCAGTGAGGTGGTTGAAAAATGTGGTTCAGAAAATCCCAGGATCCTTTCTATGACACACATGGAGACAGTTCCCCTAGGACAGAGGGGCGATTTCTAATGGGAGATGCCTCCCACATAGCAGAGGAGGCCCACAGAATCAAGGATCTAGGGACGTTTTTTTCTGACAGTTCCTACCAGCACTCCTGAAAGAAGGCCCGATTGTCCACCTCTGGAGGCAGTCGGGGGTTGGTTATCCTTGCACCAGAGAGCCTGGCTAAACATTACAAAAGATACATGGGTGCAGAGGATTATTTCCAGAGATTACAGAGGATATAAAAAGTTTACACACCCCTGTTAAAATGCCAGGTTTTTGTGATGTAAAAAAATGACCACAATAAAACATTTCAAAACGTTTCCTACTTTTAATGTGACCTTTATAACCTGTACAGTTCAACTGAAAAACAAACAAATCTGTTAGGGGAAAAATATATAAAAAAAAAAAAAGTACATTAAGCTGGTTGCATAACTGTGCACACTCTTAAACTAATACTTTGTTGAAGCACCTTTTGATTTAATTACATCATTCAGTCTTCTTGGGTACACACCTGCCATCAATTAAAGAGACTCTGATTAACCCAAAATAAAGTTCAGCTGTCCTAGTAGGATTTTCCTGACATTTACTCAGTTGCTTGCTGCAGCAAAAGCCATGGTTTGCAGGGAGCTTACAAAGCATCAAATGGATCTCATTGTTGAAAGGTATCAGTCAGGAGAAGGGTACAAAAAAATGTCCACAGCATTGGATATACCATGGAACATAGTGAAGACAGTCATCAAAAAGTGGAGAAAATATGAGACTACAGTGATGTTGCAAAGAACTAGACGTCCCTCCAAAACTGATGAAAAGACAAGATGAAAACTGGTCAGGGAGGCTGCCAAGAGATCTACAGGAGCTGCAGGAATTTCTGGCAAGTACTGGTTGTGTACTTCATGCATCAACAATCTCTCGTATTCTCCATATGTCTGGACTATGGGTTAGGGTTGCAAGATGAAAGGCTTTTCTTACACAGAAAAACATCCAGGCCTGGCTAAAATTTGCAAAACCATACATAGTCTCCCAAAAGCATGTGGGAAAATGTATTATGGTCTGATGAGACCAAGGTTGAACTTTTTGGCCACAATTCCAAAAGGTATGTTTGGTGCAAAAACAACACTTCGCGTCACCAAAAGAATACCATCCCCATGGTGAAGCATGGCGGTGACAGTATCATGCTTTGGGGGTGCTTTTCATAACCTGGGACTGGGGCTTTAGTCAGGGTGGAGGGAATTATGAACAGTTCCAAATACCAGTCACTTTTGGCTCAAAACCTTCAGGCATCTGCTAGAAAGATGAAGAGGAATTTCACCTTTCAGCACAACAATGACGCCAGGCATGCATCCAAATCAACAAAAGAATGGCTTCACCAGAAGAAAATTAAAGTTTTGAAATGGCCCAGCCAGAGCCCAGACCTAAATTCAATAGAAAATCTGTGGAGTGACCTGAAGAGGGCTGTGCAGAAGAGATGCCCTCACAATCTGACAGATTTGGAGCACTTTTGCAATGAAGAGTGGGCAAATATTGCCAAGTCAAGATGTGCCATGCTGATCGACTCCTACCCAAGATGATTGAATGTTGTAATTAAATCAAAATGTGCTTCAACGAAGTATTAGTTTGAATATCCACACTTATGCAACCAGCTTATTCTACGTTTTTAATTTCTTATATTTTTTCCTGTAACAGATTTGTTTTTCAATTGAATTGTACAGATTATAGGCCACATTAAAGGTGGGAAAAGTTTTGAAATGATTTATTGTGGTCTCATTTTTTATATCACAAAAACCTGACATTTTAACAGGGGTGTGTATACTTTTTATATCCACTGTATATAATACTCTCACCTCCTTAACAATAAACAAAATGTTCCACCCAGTCAGAAGAAAGCAGCAGCACTAGAAATAAAAGAGTGCTAGGAAAAAGAGTCATGTCCCCCAGGACCAGGAGGAGTCCAGAACTTGCGCAGGATTCTTTACAGTGCCAAAGAAAACAGGCTGGAGACCAGTTTTGGATCTCAGCAGTCTGAACAAATCAGTTCAGTATACAAAGTTCCAGATGGTCATGGTTCAGTCAATTTTGCCTTTCCTGCACAACGATGACAGGATGTGCTCAACAGATCTTCAAGATGCGTACTATCACATAAAAATGAACAGATGATCCAGAAGATACGTATGCTTCTGACTGGAAGCCAGTCATTACCAATTCAGGGCGCTGCTCTTTGTTCTCAGCACAGCCCCCAGGGTGTCACCAAATGCACGGCAGTAGTAGCAGCTCACTTGAGATGACAGGGATTCCAGGTGTTTCTGTACTTGGAAGACTGGCTCATAACCACTACGACCTGGAATCTTTTGATAGAAGCATGAGATTATGCACTCCACCTTTACTGTCATCTAGGAATGACCATCAGTCACAAATTTCAGCTAGAACCATCTCAGACATTACAGTTCATTGGGGTCTTGTTCAATACTTTATCAATGACAGCCTCTCTTCCCTAGCCAAGAGTACAGACTATTCAACTTCAAGTCAAAAAGATAGTTCAAAATTCTTCTGTGTCATTTCAATTGATTTTACAAGATGTGGAGTCAGTGTCTGCTGTAATATTTCTGGCTCCATTAGCAAGATACCATATGAGAATTCTTCAATGGATTCTAGCAACTTACTGGTTTATTCTACATCAATCTATGCTCAGCCAGATCAGAATAACTTGGGCATGCCAGAAGTACTTCTTGTGGCAGATTCACTCAGATCAGATATTACACGGCCATTCCTTCATTCTTTCTCAGCCCAAAGCCATAGTGAACACGGACGCTTACAAAATTGAGTGAGGGAGGGGACACTTTTTAGGAAAGACAGTCCAAGGCACCTGGTCCCACGAAGAGGCCACTACAGATATCAATGTCCTAGAAATTAGAGCAGTACTCCTAGCATTGCAGGCCTTTCAAGACTCTTTCCCTTCCGTTACATTTGCAATTCAGATGGACAATATGTCAGTGGTATAGTACATCAACAAACAAGGAGGTACCAAATCTTACTTTTTGTGTTGAGAAGCTCTCAGAGTGTGATAATGGGTGATCTCATCCAGTCAATTTTTGATAGCAATGCACATTCCGGGGAAATCCAATGTGATAGCAGACAAGTTGAGTAGGTCTATTTTATTACCTCACGAATGGTCTCTCAACATGAAAGTTGTGGTAAAGATGTCTCACCTGTGAAGCCTACCTTGCTGCAACCTCTTTGCATCCCCTTTAACACCATGTGCAGCAGTTTCTTTGCCCTGATCCCCCCCACTGGGGAATCACAGAGAGATGCTGTCCTCCATGACTGGCCTCCCTGGTCTCCTTTTATGTTTACCCAAGTTTCTTCAGAGAGCATCTCGATTAAAGAGCAAAATCATCCTAATTGCACCTCTTTGGCCTTGTCAGATTTGGTTCCCCTTTCTTTGGCTTCATCTAGTTCACCCACCATGGATTTGGATCCAATTTCAGACCTCCTGTCCCATCTGACAGGCATGATTCACCTGGATATTTCAGGCCTAAAGTTGACCACATGGTTTCTCCACTTCCATTAATAGTCAGACAACCAAGCCTTTTCTCCCCAGTACATCACATTAGTTTGTCTTCCCATAAAGCTTCCACTAGGAGAATTTACAAAAGCAAATAGAAAAGATTTGTTTTTGTGCACAACAAAGAGACATTGACACTTTTTCAGCACCAGTACCTAACTTTCTTGAGTTTTTGGATGCAGTTTTTAATGAAGGGACTCCTCGACTTTAAAGTTCAATTAGCTGCCATTTCTAATTTCCACATAGGAGAAAATGATTCCTCCTTACCTTCTTCAAAACTATGTAAGGCCTTTATAAGGGGGACTTTTCTTCTTAGACTCCCTTTTAAAGATCCATCTCCACATGGGATTTGAATTTAGTATTACAAGCTTTAACTCCATCAACAAAGTGTGAACTAAAATTTTTAATCTGTAAAACTGTCTCTTTAGTAGCTATAATCTCTGCTCGAAGTCTCTCTGAACTTCAAGCCCTGTCTTTTAAGCCTTCTTATTTATTTTTCCATAAAGATAGGGTAGCGTTATGAACTAACCCATCCTTCCTTCCTAATCCAACATCAATCAGTCTAGTAAACTTCCAGTTTTCCTTACAAATTTCATTAGCAAAGAATAATAAATGTTGCATTTATTGCATATTCACAGACTGTTTGTTTGCGTAGAACTAAAAATTTGAGAAGAACAGATCAATTATTTGTTTGTTTTACAGTTTCAAAATTGGGCAAACCAGTTACCAAAGTAGGTTTAATGGATTGCATTTCCTTTGTCTACGAAAAATTAGGTTTGCCCTAGTCGAAGCCTTTAAGAGTCCATTCAGCCAGGTCCATGGCAACTTCATCGATATTTTTATCCAGGTCTTCCATGGATGATATCTGTGTAGCTGCAACTTGGGCTAATCCTCATACCTTTATTACTCATAATAATTGGATCTGGTCTCAAGGGAAAGAGCAGCCTTTGGCTCAAAAGTACTCAGGAATACTTTTATTTATTTTATTTTACATTTGTTAACCAGGAAAGTCCGACTGGATACAGGTCCATTTTCAGCGGAGGCCCGGGGAGAAAAGCTCCAAATGTACAAAACCAAGTGTAAATACAGTGAAATTATTACAGTGAGATATCACAAAACTGAGATTTGTTTAATGATATGTACACACAGGTACATGTTTTTCTCACATACACACAGCAAAGGTTGGAAGCAAATAGCTAAGAAAGAAATAGTTAAAGATTTCATCTGAAAAAGGAAAACACACATATTAAGGTGGTTATCATACATGGTGTAGTGTTAACTTTAAATCTTTCAGTTGGTGGGTGATGCCCAGAACTTTAAACAGAGAGTCAGAGGTTTATTCCTGTAATGAGGTTCTCATTTATGAATTATGTTTGAGTGGGGATTAGTCAGGGTTTGTACAGGGACAAAGCCATTGCATTTTTAGGTATTTCCTAAGGGTTTTTTGAATTGGGATAAGGAAGGGTCCTGGGATGAGAATCCTCTTGGGATTCAGGTAGCTGGGGACTCTGTCCCAGTTGTTGGGGAATGAAAGAAAATTGACAACATCAGATAAAGAAGTATGTGCTCACCGTAACGTTCCATCTGTGTTGTCCATTTTCATTCCTCCTCAGCTCCTCTCCTCCCAACTCCCTACCAGTTGGTTTCTGACTTCTGGAAGAAAGAGAAGATAGTAAAGGAACCAATGTTCTGCCTTTGAGCTCCAGGTTCTGGTTTCTCATCCTAGTGCTATTTCTAAATCTCTGTGAAACTATAAGGCTAGCAAACAAGATCTGAGGTATGGTAGGGGACTAGAGCATTATGGGTAAGGGAGGAGCTTAAGAGTTTTAGTATCCACGAACTGTAAAAAGCAGCCGAGTTGGATCTGAACCCATGAGGAAGAGTGGAAATGGACAACACAGATGGAATGTTATGGTGAGTACATAACTTCTTTTTTTATCCTTGCGTACTGTCACTGCAGAACAATTACCTGTTTGTATCTAAATGCCTTAAGAATTATCTATGCAATGTTTCTTTGAAAAAAAATGTTTTGTTACGAGTATTTGTCTGTTGGAGGTTTTCTCCTTGGATCTCAACTGAAAATGTGCTTTGCTCAGTCAGACTTTCCTGGTCAATAAAGACAAGCAAACGAGCATTAATTAATCTTCAAAGTATATCTTTCAGACAGTTTTAGTAACTGCTTTACATATCTGTTTACTATGTTATCTGCAGTTTCACAAGTTTTTTTTTTGTTTTCTTGTATAGCACATATATTTTGGATATGGTCCTGTTCTTACTTTTAAAATTACTTTATCCCCTTACTTTGCCTATAACCTCAATTCAGTACATTCTCCACTGTAAACCACATCCACCCCTCCAAACAAAAAAACAGAAAATAAAATTAAATGTTAATTTCTTTCCTGAAGAGGTGCTATTCTCTACTTTAGTGTGACATGCTCTTTTGAATATTTCCAGAATGGGAAATGCTCTGCAGCAATGTGTGTTAAGTACCTATCAGGTCAGTCCATGATTTGTCTTCTATAATTGCTACTGCAGTATCACCTGCTGTTGTGTAATACTCCATAATATTCATTACCGTATGAACAAACATTGCACAATGGTTATTTTATATATGTATATTAACATACAAGCTATACTGTATATTGTATGTATATATATATATATATATATATATATATATATCTATATATATGTATCTATATATATATATGTGTGATGTGTACTGTATATTGTATGTATATCTATATCTATATATATATATATATATATATATATATATATGTATCTATATATATATATGTGATGTGTACTGTATATTGTATATATATCTATATCTATCTATATATATATATATATATATGTATCTATATATATATATATATATATATATATATATATATATGTGATGTGTACTGTATATTGATTGTTAGTTTTTGTATCTTTTCTCCATGGATTTCTAATCTAGTTGGACTTTACTGGTAAACAAACATAAATAAAATCCTTTAGCGTTAGCTAGCAGATCTTGCACTGTTGTCTTATCTAGTGTGACGACCGTGCCCCGGCCCAGCAATCAAGGAGCCTCAATCCTCACCACTAACAACAGGGAGGTTGTCTCATATAAGAGGAAAGGATAACAAATACACACAGTAAAGTACAATTTCCCTTAAGTGCACACAGAGATCACAGTCAGTCTGGGGCTGGCTGCTGCCTTGCTCACTAGGTCCCCAATAAGACTCCCCACTGGCATAGCTATAGGGTCCAGGTCTCAGCCTAACTGGGCAAGCTAAACCTCCAGTATCCTCTCTGTCCAACCAGCGCTTTGTGTCCCTGCCCAAGTAGATGACACAACACACACACACTTTGAGATAGGTATTTATACAACTTCACAGACACTCCTGGGAAAAGCTGACGCAGATTCTCCAGCTGTGCCCCTTTACCCAGACTATACGGTAGTAATTACTGCCACCACCCAGTTAATATCAGCCACTAAAAGGGTGTCCAATTATTACTGTGCAATATTAATATCTAGTGGTAATGTGACTATAACATCTAAGGCTTATTGGAAGGGCTTAGACAGTAAACTGTATAAATATATAATGTACTCTAAAGCATACTTCATCTCTACACAAAGCAGCCACAGGTAGAATGTTTTAAAAATATTTAGTAATAATAAATTAAAACACAAGACAAAAGTACTACACCACAGAGATATCTAAGAGCTCACAGATCACACAGAAACTTAAAATAATACAGTAGGACAGCTCTGGTTTCAAAGAAAAATACCTAATTAATCTTTACTAGCTCTAGCTTTAACTATTCCTACAAGATATCACAGTGCTAAAAACGTACATGTGAGCATAAGCAGAGTGCTGATAAGTTCGATGTCCAGATCAAAATGCTCTCGGTCTCTTGTGAGAAATAGAATTTAAACATTACTAGCAAACATGTTTGCTGGGTCCCTCCGCAAATTACATCATTTTTGACACTTAGGTTTTCCCAGTATTCATATTGCATCATCTTAACACCTGGTCTGAGTTCTCAGGCCACAAACTGCATTATTTAGCAATCTACCACATGCACAAAAACTTACAACAATAGAAGACATTTCACAGGTATATACTAACAGAAACTAAAGCAATAGAGCACCTTCCACATCTGAATTGTAGTCATAAACTTTAGCCTTAAAACAATGGGCATGAAATCTTCATCCAGCCGCCCTCGGGCCAAATTCTAACATGAAAGGATGCAACATGCTTCACTGGGCCAGTAGAGTGCATTGTTGTCACATATTTTGCAGTTCCACATTTCACAGTGTTTTCTTACATTTAAAAACACAAGCCTGTATTTTATATTTATTTATACAGTTGATAGAATTAGATATCAAATTCTATTTGACTAGGCTGGCAGCCTTCGCCCATCTCTCCCCAATTGTCACATCTAGTTCTTGGCATAATGCCTGCATCATTTCTATGTTGTCCCTAGCATTATTTGGAGAGACGTGTATATATATATATATATATATATATATATATATATATATATATATATATATATATATATATATATACAGACATACACACACACACACACACACACACACACACACACACACGCACACACACATTGTTTTAAATAATTTTAGCTTCTGACTTGTACTTATTAAGTTGTGTGTGTGTATATGTATATATATATATATATATATATATATATATATATATATTTCATATAGATATTATATTATGTGTATAGTTTACCTATGACCTGTTGACAGTCATTTTTGGCTCACCATTTATCAAAAAATATAATATCGAAGATTTGAGTAAAAAAAAAAAAAAAAATTGTTTATTAGGGGCAAGCCCCCCCTCCCCCCCCCCCCAAAAAAAATTATATGTAAAAACTCCACAGTCATACCACAGTGAAAAAAAAGAGGAAAACATCCCCCGAAAAGCTCACTGCTAGACAAATGCAAATTAAATTTTCACACTTAAGCTCCTTGGCCACAGTGTACAGATCAGTTTTAAATATACAACGTATCTATCTACTTATATGTATACATACATATATATATAGTCATACATATCTATTTACATTTAAACATATAGTAAGGCAAAGGAAAGACTGAAAGTGTGTCTTATAAAAATGCACATATATATATTTAATAATTTAAGCTTCTGATTTGTGCTTATTAATCAATTTATATGTGTGTGTATATATATATATATATATATATATATATATGTGTGTGTGTATATACATGTATATACAAACACACATACATACACACACATGCATATATATGCACACACATTTAGAGATTATATATGTAGTCATTCACATCTACATACATGCACGCATACATACATACATATAGTAAGTACAGGGTGCAGGACGTGTATGGAAATTGTCATAAGCCAATGAAAAGTCAGACTTGCAGCCCACTTAGCATTGCAGATCCAAACAAAATGCACAGTACCTTAAATTGTTTTTATCCAAGGTTCACTGGACACAAAGTCCCTCTAGTATACAGGCCATCATTAAAATAGAAGTCCAGGGTTGCAGGTTTTTTTTCCAGGCCCAGATTCCAGCTCTCTAATCAAGTGTCTACACATGGTATACTCCACAGGTCTTCATTTATAAATTCGATGTTGTCTTTTCCTTCTGGGTTCAACCTGTGGGTTATTGAATCTGACTCTGATGGGATGCTGGCCCAACTTCCAAGACTTTAGCTTGATGAGCTCCACCTCCCTCTACCCATAACTCCCCACTTCAGTAGAGCTACCTCAGATCGTGTTTGCTGTCATTCCAGACAGCAGCTCAGCCATTCACTCCTTTCTCTGTAACCCTTTTGGACAGGTTTTCTTTGCTCCTCTACTTGTTTTTTTGATACTAGGTATTAGTGCAGTGTGTGTGTGTGTTTTATTTAGTGATAGAGTTTGTTGTCTAATTGTTGCTAGTTAATGTAGGTTAATGCAGGTGTGTTTCCTGCCTTTTGGACTTGTGTTGTGCTTGTATGCTGTGTTTTGGGTGGGTTAGGTAGGTGCTATTGATAAAGGATTTAATAAGAATGTGTCATGCGGGCATAAACTTCCATCCCATGATGATCATGACCATTGTGTTTATTGCATCTGAACTGTTCACTTGGAGTCTCTTTTGCCATTTTTGAAGCCTTGGCTCTCACACTGTCAACGAGAGGAGGTCCAGGCTCATTCTTAAGGGTCTTCTGCCTTTGAGGGACTCTTCATTGGCCTCCTCCAGCTAAGTGGACAAGTCAGGTCATAAGCAGTGTGAGAACCCTAAAGCCTCCAACTGAGACCAAGAGTGGTCTGCCCCATCATCTTCTTCTGCTTCTTGCCAGCTGGATCCAAAAGTCATTGGACCCTTGGATCCCCTGGCCACCTTGTCTCTATCAGTAGCTCTCACAACTCTGAGCCGGTTGCCTTTGGGGCTGGTGTATTAGAGCCGATGCCCTTTGGCTCTTCTACCTTGGACTCGATCCCCTTCAGCTGTAGTCACTAGCAAGGCACGCTCTCCAATCATTAGTGTACCAAGCCCTTTCTGGTTGGGGGGGGGGGTGGGTTCCTTCAGGGCATACTTTCTGTCCCTTTTCTCCTTCTGCTCCACAGTAGTTTTCATCAGAGTTCTCCTATTGCTGTGTCAGATTTGAGTTTTCCCATTTCAGACCAGTAGACAGGATCTGTTGCCTGGTTGACGTTATTCCAAGCCCCCCACCCCACCATAGCCTCCTCAGTTCGGTCATCTGTGTCCGTTGAGGGTTTTTTCTTACTCCATTCCAAGAATAGAGTATCTTGAGTGTTTGACCACTTAGAGAAGCATTCTTATGCCTCAGATACTTTTGCTTTAAGGGCATTAAATTATTTAGGTCATTTGACCAGTCTTCAATGCGACATTGTGTCAGAAGTCTCAAGAGCAGTGAAGGCACAGCATTCTCCTGAAGCTCAGAGAACTCTGGAAACTCAGTTATCCACCCTCCAATATATTTTGAATGTGTCTATGCATCTGCTTTCCAGCGCAGATGATGACATGTCCGAGCGGCTGACACCGCCATTACTATGCTTCACCATGCTTGGATGAGATTGTTTGACTTTCCAAACTGCTTTATGGCATCCTTTTTAATGCCCCATTTGATAGCTCCTATCTTTATGGGCCAAAAGTTAAAGATACCATGATCAAGAGTGAGCAAGATGGGAACATAGTGTCTGCTGTTGGAATTGGTTTGCTGCCCCTCAGCTGTCCTTTTCTCAGAACCGGAAGGGGGAGCATCTCTTTTTTTATGAAGTGACAGTAGCCCTTTCAGGAGGCTCCTCCTGAGTGTTCCCTCTGTGGCAGGGATGCAACCTCAATGGATGCCACCTTCATGGCAAGGGCAGTCCACAGAGTGAAGGCTTCCATAGAGGGTTCTCCAGGATGCCCTTCCAGTGACCCTGAAGGGTTGTTCCACTGTCCTGCTCTGGAGGCAGTCTGGGTCGATTGGCTCTACACCTGAAAGCTTGGGAGGCCATCACCTTGGACACGTGTGTTAAGAGTCGTATCCAGAGGCTATTCATTTCCATTTTTGCAAGTTTCCTGTATGACTCCTAAATGGCCTCCAAATGTTTCACCCCGTCAGAGATGAGCATCAGCCATCGAGATCCAAAAGCTAATAGCAAGTCAAGTCATCTAAGAGGCCCCACCAGACCAGCAAGTAAACTGAGTTTACTCAAGGTTCTTTTTGGTTTCAAAGAACAGCAAGGTGAATCAGTATGTAAAGCAGATCAGGTTCCAGAGTTGCATTGCAGTCCATTTTACCTCTGTTAAGAAATGACAACTGAAAATTCTCGATCACTCTCAAGGACATCTACCATCATATAAAGATTGTGAGGTGGTCCAGGAAAGTTCTGCTTTTGCAGCTGTGGGCCAGTCATTACCAGTTCAGAGTGTTGCAATTCAGTATCGCCACTCCCCTCCCCAACAGATGTTCACCAAGTGTATGGCAGTGGTAGCAGGGGTTCCAGGTCTTTCACGACCTGGACAGTTGACTCCTAACTGCCTCCACGAGAGCATCCCTAATCAGAGCCAGGGACACCTTATTCCAGCTGTGCAGTTCCATAGTGATCACAGTCAAATACCAATAGTCCAGTTTCCATCCATTACAGTCCTCGGAATTTATAAGTTACCATTTGGGCATAGTTTTCCAGATTTCCAAGCTTCCAGAGTCCAGAATATTGAATTTTCAGGATCTGGAAAGGTCTTTGTGTGCAGAAAAACTCTAGCATATCCCATTCTCAGACTCTTGGGTCACATGATTGCTGTCATTCTTTTGTTCCCTTGGCTACATATCACATGAAAGCATTACAGTGGACTCTGGCAGTCCACTGGTTATACACCTGATAGATTTTCCAGTCTCCCTGACCCTGGTTTGTTGAGATCAAATAAGTTGGTGGTTGGAGTCTCCCTTGGTGTCCACTGGAAGACTGTTTGGTCTTTTCTGTCTTCAGGCTACCATCACAATGGACTCCTCTGCTCTGGGGTGGGGGGCATTTCAAGAGAAACTATCCAGGGGTCCTGGTCTGCAGCTGAGGCCAACCTGCACATGAACATCTTAGAGATGAGAGCGATCTTCCCCACATTGACCAGCTTTTCAGGATGTTCTCTCCACTAGTGTGATTTCTGTCTAGACAGACAACATGCTGGTAGTCTGGTAGCTAAACAAATGGGGGGGGGGACTCGGTCTTACTCTTTTTATCAGGAGGTCATGAGCATCTAACAGTGGGCAACTTTGACAACTCTTTCTGATAGTAGTGCATGTCCCAGGGAAAACCAATATCTTAGCAGACAGTTTGTATAGGAACATTCCCCTTTCTCATGAGTGGCCCCTGAATCAGAGGGTTGCTGCTCGGATTATTCAGCGCTGGGGCACTCCATGTTGTAACATTTTCACTTCTCAGTCCGGCACTAAATTCAGCAACTACTATACCTTAGTTCCTCCTCAGGGGCAGTCATCCAGGTACACTTTCCTGTATGAATATCCTCTGACCCCATCGATAATAAAGTTCCTTCAGAAAGTGGCCCACTGCAGAGCAACTGTAATCCTCATTGCTCCCTTTGGGATTTCTGAAGTTTGGTTCCCCTTCCTTTGACCTCTCCTGAGGTACCCTCCTTTGGTCCTGGAATTAATTTCTGGATCTGATTTCTCACCTGGTGTGCTTGAATCCACCCAGCCTTTGATTACTGAAGATGACCACTTGGTTTATCCAATCCCCTTGATGGCCAGGAGTACCAAGCTTTCAGACATAGTTGTTCACATCCTAACTTCTTCCCAAAATTCTTGCACTCATAAGGTGTATTTTAGTAAGTGGAAGCGTTTTGCCTTCTGGGCTGCCTCTTAGAGATTGGATCCCTTTTTAGCACCTTTGGAGACCATCCTGAACTTTCTTGTGGATATGTTTAATTCTGGGTCTAGTGTCTCTACTATTAAAGTGCAACTCACAGCTACATCCAGTTTTTACATACTTGGGGATAATATGCCATTAGCTGCACATAAGATCTTGAAGGCCTTTCTTAATGGAACCTTTTTACTTCTCTGTCCTGTACAAGACCTGGTTCTGTCTTGGGACTTGCCTTTTATGCTTCAGGTGCTGGCTGCAATTCCTTTTGAACCCTATGCTACTGTTGTTCTGAATTTCTTGTCATGGAAGACTCTGTTTTTGTGACCGTTACATCTGCCAAATGTGTGCTACAGTTGCAGGCCTTTTCAGGTGTCCCACTTTATTTGGTTTTCCATCACGACAGAGTGCCCCCCTTTTTGACTGAAAATAATTAGGTAGATTATAAGTGATGTATAATGTTTGCAACTGGGAGTGTGTCAGTATAGTTTGCAATGTAAAATGCTTGCAACTAGGATTGTGTCATTGTGGTTCATTTTCATTTAAATAAATGTATGATTGCCTACGTCATAAGTGATGGTTTAATAAAGATGTTTCTTGTTTAAAAAAGGGGCAGGAATTGAATGATTTATGTAATGTTGCTTAGGATATATTATACATAGCAATATATGTGAAGTATAATGTTTGCTAATGTTAATTTAATACAATTTGATAAATGTAAATGTGTCTGTCTCACAAGTGATGTTTCAGTAAAGGTGTTATAAAAAAAATAGACAGAGTGCCTCTCGGACTGGACCCTACCTTCATGCCTAAAGTGGTATAAGAAAGTAAATTCAATCAGTCCATTCATCTGCCAGTCTTTTTCCCAAATTTTCTAACAGGGTTGAATATCTTCTGCATTGTCTTGATGTCCATTGGCAATTGAGGTTTTATTTGTGTAGCACAAGGTCCTTTAGAAAATCTAATCAGTTATTTGACTCATTCTCCAAGTCTCAATTGGGTGCCCCTATATCCAAGGTTACTTTGTCCAATTGTCGTTCTGATTGTATTTCCTTTTCGTATGCCTTGAAAGGAAAGTTGCTGTCACAAACACAAAGGGCATTCTACCAGAGCTATGGCTACTTCTACAGTTTTTTGTTCCAGTACTGCCTTGGATGACATTTGTACAGCTGCAACTTGGGAGGGTCATTATACCTTCATGACCCACCACCAATTGGATATCCAGTCCAGGTCTAGAGCTTCATCTTATTCCGCCATGTTGCATTATGTCCTTCCATGAGACCGCCCTAGGTGTTATGTTGCTGGGAACTCTGTCCCACAAGTTGAACTCGGATGGAAAAGGCAACATTAGATATGAAAGTTATCTACTCACCATAATGACAGACCCATATTGTCTGTTTCATCTGGTTCAATTCCTGTCCCCTCAGCACACACACACACACACACACACACACACACACACACACACCCACACCATGCCTTCTTGGATATTATTTCATCTCGAAGAAACAAACCCAGAATCAAGTCAGAAAAACAAATCACCCTAGTAAAATCCAAACAGGAACAGATTGTACAATAAGTTAAAAAGTCATAGCTAAAATTAAAAAGTACAACACCCAGCAGAAAAAAAACTCTCATCAGTTTATCCTCCCAGTCCAACAGCAACCACAAGAGTGACTTTAGCTATACCCAAAACATCAGAGGTGTTGCACAATTGTGCTTATAATTGATTGTTAATGGAATCACTTACATGAAGCCAGACGATATAAGAAATTTGCTGGCTGACAAATTCAGCACTGGTTTACGCCCTTTCTCTTTCCACCCCCAAGTAATCCCATAAAACATAACAGTAAGGAGGAGGTCCTAAGTGTGCTCTCTAAGGCTAAGAACACCATATCAGTGGGTCAGTAATATCTTGGGATACCTCTTAAAAAGTCTGAAGCATGACCTATCTGGAATTCTGGAGTCATTATTTATCCACAGCCTCCAGATAAGTGTGCCATGTGACTGAAAGACTGAAACAGTCATTCCTCTGCACATGTATGGTCCATCAAAAGACCTTGGGAACTAGAGACCCATAAGTCTGATTAGTCTCATATGCATTGATGTGGAAAGAATTACCATGGATAGGATTAATAATGACATAGAAAACCTTCAGCCACTGGATCCATACCAGTTCGTCTTTGTCAAAGGCAGATCATGTCTACTCACCCTGGTGGTCGTTTTTGGAAATGTCACCAAGGCAGTCGATGAGGACAAAATGGTGCATACTGTCTGCCTTGACCTGGCTGAGGTATTTGATACATACCCCATTTGGGCATTGTAAACAAAGTCACAGAATTAGGCATTAACCTCTGTTACTTGCTGGATAGCCAGCTGGCTCTCAGATAGGACTCTGGACATTAGGATAGAGGGAGACCAGCTCCACAAAGAAGTCAGTCATTATTGGAGTCCTTCAGGGCTCTGTGCTGGGCCCACTCCTTTTTTGGCATTTACTTCTCGGAAGTCAAAGCCAATGTCAGAGGCCTCTGGCTGACGTTTGCAGATGACAGCAAACTAAGAGAAGTCATAGAATCCCCCCAGGCCACTAACATCCTACAGAAAGGCGTAAAACAGACAAATGATGGCTGCCAAACCCATAGCTTAAAACTCAGTGCCAAGAAATGCGTAATATTGCCCTTTGGGAATTTGGCCACCCTAGGAAACTACCTCATTGATAATACACCTCTAAAGGTGGATCCAGTAGTCCTCAGTCTGATGATGTATGTGGATAGTAACTTGGCTTTTGACCAACATATGTCTGAGGCAGTAAATAAATCATTCTACTTTGCTCAGGTTATAACCAAGTGCATGGTATTTAGGAGGTCATTGTCTGTATTTGGTCCGCTTCAGACCCATTATTGAGTACAACACCCCCATTGGTATGTGCCTGACTAGGCACATGCAACAAATGAACATCCACAGAGGTTCTTCATAAAATGAATACAGGAAATAAACAACGTGTCCTCTGCAGATTGCCTCAAAGTCCTCTCTCTATACTTATACATTTAGAGAGATAACCCTTTGACCATAACACTAGCATTTTTGGCAAACAAAATACATTTTTTATATAAATCTGCAATATAAAATCAGCACCTTCAGACAGACCTTTTGATACTAACACCAGTGTGTAGTCCATTGTTTACGAAAGAGCTATCATATTTTACATTTTTTGTAACTCATGTCATTTATTGCATATTATAAATCTAATTAAGTGTATTTTCAGTAAAGGATTGTAGAGAAAAGTTTTCAGGAAGAAAGTGTTTTTCTGGTTTAAAAGATCTTAGAACGCAAAGGTGTTACTTAGCCTCCTGGTCTTCTGGTTCTTAACCACACCCATTTAACTCCCATGAATGTGCAAAAATGTACACAACCACACTCTACTGCCATGTAAACAGCTGTATCGCAACTGTACTGCGTAGGAACAAGTACCAGAAATATACACCAGCACACTCTACCAGCATATAAACAGCTGCATCGTAACTGTACTGCATAGGAACAAGTGCCAAAAATGTACATCAGCACACTCTACCAGCTTGTAAACAGCTGCATCGCAACTGCACTGCGTAGGAACAAGTGCAGGGTGTATACCCTAGAAACTAACCCACATGGTGGAACCATAATATCAACAAGCTTTATAATAAAAGGAAAAGAATTTTGACCGAAAGTTAGAAAAATAATTCCCAGAATGTTACAGCCTTTGTCACTGAAGTAAACAACTCAAGAGGTTAATAAAATCCACCAAAGCCATGTTTGAGGCTAAAATAGTTACCTAAGCCAAAGACAATCACAAGACATTTTTAGTTATGTTTGTAATCTCAAAAGCACGATGCATTGCAACAGTGCACTGAGCTGATTGTGTGAATGATGTTACCTATGCTGATGCTGAAGATATATGAACCTACTAGCCAATAAATTTAGCTCTAACTTTACCCCTCTCTCCCTTCTGTCTGTCCCTCAGGATATACCTGAAACTGGCTCAACTCCAGCTATCCTACAAGACCAAGTCCTAAAAGTGCTATCAAAAGCTAAAAATAGTGCATCAGTGGGTCCTGACAGTATCCCTGGAGGTGCATCTTAAATAGCATGAAGCCCGATTTAGCCACACGCCGAACAACATTGTTCAGCCTCAGCCGGCATACAGGTTTTGAACAGAGTGAATGCAGAACAGGTACAGTTGTTCCCCTGCATAAGAGAGGACCTTCCACAGACCCATAAGCCTGCCCTACCTCATATGCAAAGCCATAGAAAGACTTCTTTTGGAGTTAATCAATCAGGACATAGGAAGCCTCCAAACACTAGACCCATCTCAGTTTGGATTTGTCAAGAATAGTTCCTGCTTGCTCAACCTAGTGGATTTTTTTGAAAAGGTTACCAAAGTAGTGAATGAAGGCAGAACAGTACACACTGCATACCTCAACTTGGCCAAAGCTTTTCACACAATTCTTCACTCAGGCATAGTAGAAAAGCTAAATAAACTGGGGATAAACCCTTACGTCACCTGCTGGATTGCCAACTGGCTCACAGATTGGATGCAGGACGATGTATCTCAATAAATAACTGATGTAAAAATAATGGTCTGAAACTAAATGCCAAAAATGCATTATTGTATCCTATGGGAAGTCATCTACCCCTTGGAACTTCCATACTTACCCCTCCAACACGTTCCCTTTATATTACAGAAGAGATTCACATTCCTTGTGTGGATCTTTATGCCATCACTGGACTTGCAAATGTGTAATAGGTATGACAAGATATAGGGTCTGTTGAAACTGTAAACGCGAGGCAGCGGTAGCCTGTATAACAAGAAGAGGGGAAAGGCTTTGAGGTGGTCCATGTAGTTTTTAGGATTTCAGACCTTAAATTTCCTTGTGAGGAAGCATTGTGGTCATTGCAGTTGTTTCAAGTGTTTGTCAAGTACATACTGTAAGGGGAATTGTACTCGGTGATCAGCCTGAGTGCCGAGTACAATGGAATGATTACATCCCTTGACCTGGACACCAAACCTTTAGATAAAGCTGTGAGATCAGAAGGGATTTCCTTGCAATTGTTCACTATCTTCCTCTCCATATATTTTCCCATTAAGGGTATTTCTAAACTAAATCACCTTCTTGTTTATGGTCTCTGATGTCAG
Organism: Protopterus annectens; assembly: GCF_019279795.1. Lineage (NCBI taxonomy): Eukaryota > Metazoa > Chordata > Ceratodontiformes > Protopteridae > Protopterus > Protopterus annectens. The sequence continues at coordinate 1,072,693,908 of NC_056737.1, forward strand.
TAAAGGTCTAGGAGTACTCTAGTTTTCTTTTATGTTGTTCACCCTCTAGCTTAGTGGAAGTGAATACTATTCTCTCCGTTTCATCACCTTCCCTTTGTAAAGTGTGTGCAAGAATACAATCATTGTCAGTTTTATTTCCTTCCTGTTTTTTGTTGTCTACCTTTGCTTTCATTTGTTGCTTTTACATTAGCAGAAATAGGCTCAGAGCTCAGCATTCTCTTGTTTATTACACTTTCTGTACTTTGTCCTGATAGTTCTCAGTCAAATACCTTTCTTTTTCTGTTATACTCACTGTTTCTATGCTAACACTTCCTGTATGTTTATACTTCTGTCTTAAATTTATTTTTATTTCAAAAGTTCATACCACTTCATCTTAATTTTATTTACTAACATATTTTAAAGTTTTGCATGTGTGGTGCCCTGTCACAAGGGCATGCTTGTGAAAACAAAACAGGATCCTTTTTACTGTGTAACTACAACCAGTTTTATAGTTCCATTTTGTCGTTTCTGTGGCAACTCTCCTATCCCGGTTTCCATTTTGAATTTGTGTGTGAATGTTGCTGTTTGATCCTTCTTCCTCCATACTGATACAGAAAGGAGATATCAAGCTGCTGCTTTACCTCTTTTATGTCAAATGTGTCAGTCTGGTTCTGTAGACTGTCTCAAATCCCACATTTCTATACTGCTTTAAAATGGGGAAGATCTTGTTTTTTGTTACATTGTGAGTGAAATCACTGGTTACAACCACAAGACACAACAGTTTCCCAAGAACCGTTTGAGTCCCTGCATCTGTAAGGGATATACTTATCTGTCACCATAAATTCATATCATCTCCACTTTTTCGTTTATACTAATTTTATGCGTACACACCAGAGCACCTTTGATGAAGGAAATTAGACATCCAGAATCTGGCAAGGCTTGAATCTCCCTTTCTTCTGAAAGTACAGTACAATTCAGTTGCACGGCAGTAACACTTTGATATTAAGCTGACTCTCTTGATGTCCATCTAGATCACTGTTGCAGTATTCTTCACCTTAGGAATCTCCAGCCAAGGATAGCCCAATGTTCGGCCAGTATACGAAAGCCTTTAGATCTTATATACACTGTATGTCACATGTATGCTTCCTGTACAGGACATAAAGCTGGTGTATGGATGCACTTACCAAGAACTTCTTTGCCACCAGTACAAATGCCATCATTGCTTGTCAGTCTGAACCCCCTTTTGCTGTAATGAAGACCTAGCCATCAGATAAGTGCCCTGTTTTTTTTTTCTTTTACTTTTGGTCTTGTTCTCTTTTTAAAATGTTAGTGTGGGAGACTGATTGTCCATAAGGATTGTCATGAACAGTTTCTTTTTGGGTGTTTCCCACGGCCGTACATCTTGTAATATCTGTAAGTTTTTTGCACCTAAGGCCCTCAGAAGGTGATTGTCTTCCCTAGCCATCTATCTTGAGAACCAGAAGCTAAACAGTTTGTCCAGGATAGCATGGTGGAATCAGTTAACCCTGAGGTACTTCCGTTAAGTAAGAAGAAGTCCAAGAAATCTCGGATGCGTTCTTTGGCTGTCCAGCCTAACACCGGACATTTCTCTAGAAGCGGATGATAGCTCTGTAGGCCGTCCATTGTCTATGTTGAATTCTTGTATTGTGACCTTGTCAGAGGCCAGCATGGATCCTTCCTTTCACATGTCCTCTAAGGCTTTGCAGGTGTCTGTTCCAGAAGTCGTGGGGGAACCACAGTCGATTATCTCAGAGGAATTCCACAGATTCTGGTCAAGAAAGGGGTTCTGGGCACTTTTATTGAATTCTGTCAAGGCTTTGAACCGCCAGTGTTGTTTAGGGCTGATGTCGCTACCAGGAAAAAGCAGAAGGCGGAGTATTCTTCTGTACTCCCTAAGGATCGTCAACGAGAATAGTGGGGAGTTTATTCAGGGCCTCTTTAATACCCTAATGATCCTGAAGCCTCCCCACGGGGTTTCTGTGCCTATTCCCCCTTGGAGTTCAACTTCTTCCAAATGGCACCTGATTCCTCAGATGATGATTCAGAGTCTGAAGAAGGGTCCCTGTCTTATTCTTTTCAGATGCCTTCACCTTTGGTTTATGGTTCTGATGAAGAGGAGTCCATCAGCCCTGAGTCTCCTTTGGACGAATTGGCTTTTGGGGACATAATAGCTAGAATGATGGAATGCTTTGTGGGATTCTTCTCAGGTGTCTGAGATTCAGAAAAGGTATTATGAGCTGCTTCATGTGGACACTCCTAAACCTTCTGCAGTTCCTTTTGTGTTGGCTGCTTTGCTAAACATCTTTATAGCTGCTTCAAAGTCTCCTGATTCTCAGCCTCCTGCTCCAAAGAAAGTTGACACGTTTTATAAGGTTCCTGAAGACTGTAGATTCTTATTTAACTGTTGTCCTCCTGACCCTGCTGTGGTGTCCATCTTCTCTGACACACCTTCTAAGCTTTTGCCCTTTTTCAAGCTCCTGCCTTCTGATAAGGGTAGTAGGACACTGGAGAGGATTGGTGAGAAGATCTATGCTGCTGCTTCTTTGGCCTTTCGGGCTATCAATTACAAGACACCCATGACTGGATATGCTCTGACCTTCAATGCCCAGGCTTGTCAGGTTATTTCTGACCGCCCTGATTCTGAAGGTAAGTCTTCTGTTATCTGTTTTGGGATGTACCTCTTACGTGACTCGTCACTTTATCAAGTGTAGCTCTGGTGCTGTAGATGCCTCTACCATAGCTGCTGCCTTTCGGTCTGTCATGAGGTGTCACTCTTGGCTTCATCTCCAGTCTTTATCCGCTCCTTTGGATAATAAAAATTGCTTTTGGACTGCTGCTGCTGAAATGTTTAAGTACCTTTTTGAAAAAGCCTTGCAGGACCTTAAACATATTTTTGTTTCTCCTGTCTCTAAGTTCCAGAGGAATTGTCCTACTAGGTCTACTTTTGTTCACAGACAGCCTCGTCAGGTGTCTATAGCCAGGAAGGGTGCTAGGCGAGCTCTTCCTGCTAAGTCCTCTCAGGCTGTGTGGCCCAGACGCCTCCTTTATCTTACAAGCCTGCTTCTGTCTGACATCTTGCCTCCCCCCCACCACACCCCTTGGCCAGGTTCCTTTGTCCCTTCTTATTTTCCTCTGTCTTCCAAACTGGCATTTCATCACCTCAGATTTTTGGGTTTTGTCATTCATCATGGTTATCTCATGGTATGGAAGTCTTCCCTCCTTTTTCAGAGATTCCCCAACCTCCTGTGGAGCAACTTCTTCATTTCACAGAAGTCCTTGGGTCCTTGGTGGACCAAGGAACTATTCGACCTGTCCCTCCTTCGCAAGCGGAAAGCGATTTTACTCCAGAATGTTCCTGGTTCCTCAAAAGGAGGGACCTTGGGGACCTATTTTGAATCTCTCTCTGCTCAACACCTTTCTCAAGGGTTCCTTCTTTTTTTCTTTTTGTATGCTTACTTTTCAAACCCTGCTTTATCTTTTACTACCCCAGGCTTTTCTGGTGTTCTTGGATCTGAAAGATGATTAATTTCATATGCCTATATACTCTCTTTTCAGGAAGTTTTTACATTTCTCTGTTTCTTCCTCTCATTTTCAGTTCTCTGCTTTGCCCTTTGACCTCTCGACCGCCCCAAAAGTGTTCACAAAATGCCTAGCTCTTGTGATTGCCTTTTGCAGGCTCAGAGACATTTAGCGTTTTCCTTATTTAGACAACTTACTGCTTCAGGCACATTCTCCCAGTTGCTCTTACAGGTTCCAGAGTTCACCATTCCTTTCTTTCAAAGTTTGGGGTTCACTATCAACTTCCAAAAGTCTGTCCTGACTCCCTCTTAGGATCCTGTTTGTCTGGGTTGCAGGGTTCACACAGTGCCAATGTTGGCCTCTCTTCCACCTCCAAAAGTTATGTCCTTGACAGCTTTATTTCAGTCACTTTTTCCTTTGCCTGCTATTCCAGCCAGAATGTTTCTTCCAGCCGTGGGATTCATGGCTGCTTCTATTCCTGTGCTTGCCATACTGTACATGTGGAAACTTCAGTGGTATCTGAAGTCAAGTTTGGCTTCAGTATTGCCACCCTCTGGAGTGAAGTGGTGGATTTGGCAACTTGCCTTCAACCCAGGCCTGCCATTTCAGCTTCTGTTTTCTTCTCAAGAACTGCTCTCTTACACCTCAGACATGGGGTGGGCTTCCTGTAGTCACTTGAAAGTTCAAGGTCTGTGGCCCCCTCATCAGACGTCAGACCATATCAGCATCAAAGAGATGAGAACTCTGATTCTGGCTCTTCATACTTTTCTCGCCATGCTTTCTCCAGGCCCTCTGAAGGTTTACACAGATAACATCACGGTGATGTATGTCAACAAGCAGGGGGGTGCAAAGGCTTACTATCTCTGCAGGCTGTCTCTTCAGGTCTGGGATCTGGCTCTCAGTTATCAGTTAACTCTTCAGGCAATATGTATTCCTTTAGAGCATGATCTAGTAGGCTTTTTGACCATGTCCAAAACACAGGCTTATGAATGAATACTTCACAGAGAGGTGTTTCTGGACGTAGTCCATCGGGTGGGGTATTCCTTAGGTAGATCTCTTTGCCTCTCCTCTGAACAGGTAGCTCCCTTTTTTCTGTGTCATGCCATGGGGTGTGGAAGATGGATGCCCTTTCTTTTTCTTGGAATCGGATGTTTCTCTATGCCTTCCCCTCTCCTTCCTCTACTTCCAAGAGTCCTGCAGAAGATTAATCTGGACTCCCCTAAAAATCTTGTTAGTGATTCTGTTTGGAGCTACTACAAGTCATTGTACCTATGCATGCAGTGTGCAAGCATTCATCTGCCAGTCCACCATAGTTTCTGAGGTATAGATGGCATCACTTAATGGTAAGCTGGTGCCAGGAATTAGTTTAATTGGGGGGGGGGGGGTCATCCATCATACTGTTCTAAAATGGACTTCCTGTAGTCCTTCTTCAGCAGATGAAGGAAGATTTTTTTTTTCTGGCAGCACCAGGTGGAAGCCCTACTGAAAGCAGTGCCAGAAGAGGCTGTGTCAGCATTGCAGGTCAAAACAAGGAAGAAAATGGTAGCCAGGTGCACACAGCCAAACGCACTGGTCACACCTGACGAGCATTGTTGGACATCATGGTTGTGTGATGCAAAGCATCACTTCAGACAGGCTGCAGTGACATCCCAGCCCTATCCCAGGTGAAGACAGGCTGCAGTGACATCCCAGCCCTATCCCAGGTGAAGACAGGCTGCAGTGACATCCCAGCCCTATCCCAGGTGAAGACAGGCTGCAGTGACATCCCAGCCCTATCCCAGGTGAAGACAGGCTGCAGTGACATCCCAGCCCTATCCCAGGTGAAGACAGGCTGCAGTGACATCCCAGCCCTATCCCAGGTGAAGACAGGCTGCAGTGACATCCCAGCCCTATCCCAGGTGAAGACAGGCTGCAGTGACATCCCAGCCCTATCCCAGGTGAAGACAAGTGTGGTAGTACTGAATGTGGCTGATACATTGCATTATAGCTGTGTTTCAGAAAAATACTGCACAAGATGGGCTGGTGACAAATATATGACTTATCTGTAGGGAAGACACTAGCAAAGTTACTGATCTGATGTTGACCTTTTCATTCATTCCTTAACTGATGGATTCAGATCCGAAACTCTGATCCAACTCTGCCGCTTCTTCCAGATCCTTGGATCCAAACTGTCAATCTCCTCCCTTTGCCCACAATGCCCTGCCAACCTAATGCACCTCAGATCTCATTTTCCGCCATTCAGCTTCAGATGCAGATCCTTTTGCTCTCGAGCTTTGGGAGTTGTTTTTCAAAAATAATCATGGGTCCACGTTAATTTTTTTTTTTTTTTTTTTTTTTTTTTTTTTTTTTATCCCTAACTTAATTTCACTTCTCCTACCTCCCTTGCATTCTTTTAAGTTTTCTTTAGCTGTTTATTCATTTTAGCTGCTACAGTTTTTCTCAGCATTTCTCTCAGTATTATCATCGTTGGCGGATTATTATTTACATTTTTCTTACTCTGAGTATTCCTTACAATATCATTATTGGTAGTTCCTGCTTTCTTTAAAAAAATAGCCTTTAGTTGGTTCCTTTTCTGATAATTTATTTTTTCTTTGTGGACTTAGGCTCATCAGCCATACTGGTCTAAGCTGTCTGATTTAAAAAAATGCATCACCTGTGGACATAAAGTCTCTAACTCAGATGACCAAAGGAAATGCGTATATTGTTTGGGACCGACTTATTTAGATGCAAATTGCTCTATTTACTTTGAGTTCAATGCCAGAGCCCTCACTGATCAGAAAAACAAGCTGGTGTTGAAAGGTCTTCTCCCTTTTGCTACTACTGCTTCCATAGCTGGGGCTGAAGCCCCCTGTAAAAAAACTGGACAAGAGGAAGCCAAACTTAGCTTTCAAAGATAAAGACTGTTGCAAGAGGTCAACGGATCGCACATCCTCTTTGGCTCCTTCATCGGAGTTGCCAACTCAGTTGTTTAAAAAATTGGATCTGACCTATTCTAAACTTGTCACCCAGGATATGAACACCTCTGCTCATACCGGATTCAGTCACTTCTTTGCTCCCTTCACCTTTCTTGGAGGAATCCCCCACAGATATTCAAGAACTCAGTCCTCCAGATCTTCTCTTAGGTCTTCCAGCAATTTATCCAAGGCTGATGTGGATAGCATGATGAGAAAATTTCTCAGAGCTCAGATCCCGATGGGAGTACTCCCGGCTTAGACTCCCACTCAGTCTGTGAGCTGACTGTTGTCCACTTTCCTCTTGGCCTCTCATTCTCTGATCAAACCCACTGTTTTGGAGCCTTTGGATCCGAGACCCCTGGGAGTGTCCTCATCCAATCTGAAGACAGTCTGTTCTTCTACTCCAATAACGTCCCTTAGTTGCTGGGCCCAGAGTCTTTTGGAGCCAGAGGACTCTTGGAGCCGAAGCATTGGTGTAGGATCCAGAAGGATGGGATTGACTTCCAAGCTGTCTCTGCTCCTCAGGGCTTCAGCACTGGACAGCTCAAGTCAGACTCCTTCCTTGGATGGAGTGCTTGTGGGGTTGCAGGAGCCGACAGTTAAGGAATTATTGGCTACTTTGCCAAACACTTTAGTTTCCCCCAGGCACTTTGCCTTTGTGGTTATGGAGAGGGCCTTCTCCTTATGTAGAGAAAGGACATTCCTGCCCTCTTCAGATCAGATATCTGTACCTCCTTTGCTTCTCTGCTATGAGCCTCATTCATCTATTCCACTGGGACTGCCAGCCCAATGAAGTCTCCAGTCAGTCCCTCTGGAAATTCTCATCTCTTTATATACTTCCCCAGACCACCCCACTGAGGGAGGTCCCTAGGAAGAGGACATCCAAAAGGAGACACCTAGATTCTCCTCAGGAATCTCTCAACAAGGATACTGAATTTGATGAGGAGGAGAGGGGTCCCCCAGATCTCCAGTAGTAGACAATTCATTTGGAGACATTCTAGAACTTTTAAAACAGAAAGGTGGTTGGTCTTCCAGTGCTGCTTCCCAGGAGGAATCTCTTTTCCTGGACCAGGAGGTTTCTCTGTTCCTGGAGGCTTTTGGGTCTGGCCACTTATTGAGCAAGTCCCCTGGCTGATGAACTCATAGATCTTATTTCTTACCAGGTATGGAAGCAACCGAATACTGGAAAGCCGATCTGTAAATGTCCTAACAAAATTTTAGGTCTTCCCAAGAACAGGGCACACTGGAGAAAGGGGGTCCCAGTTGATGCCATGGCTGTGGCAGTAGCCACCAAAAAAGAGATTGCAGAGCAGAACTCTTCTGTCCATCCTCCTAACAGGGAGCAGGGCCTTGGACATATTTGGGACTGCTGGAATTCTGAGTGTTTCCATACCTAGATGACTGGCTCCTAACTGCCCTAACCAGCCATCTACTCCTGCAGGCAAGGGACTAATTGCTGCAGGTGTACTGCCATCTAGACATCGCAGACAATTACAGCAAATCACAACTCACAGCTACTCAGAGTTTGAGTTCATAGGTGCTCGGCTGGGCGCAGTCAATCAGATAGCCCTGGTTCCTCTTGCTTGAATCCAGGCACTCAAATCCCAAGTCAGGAAAGTAATACAAAATTCTTCTCTTCCAGCATGACTAATTTTACAGTTTTACTCGGGATCCATGGCAGCTGCTATCATCCTTGTTCCTCTGGCCAAGTTTCATATGTGAATACTTCAATGGACTCTGTCAACACAGTGGTCCATTCTTTTGCATAATTTTGCCATTCCAGTCAAGATCACACAAGCGTACAAAAGGTATCTTCTTTGATGGATTCATTCAAACAAACTTTCTGAAGGCCATCCATTTTTTTCTCCCCCTGCCTGTGGTCATGGACTCCTCCCAAGTAGGGTGGTGTTGGGGCAGTACTTGGGAAAGACAGTCCAAGGTACATGATATCCCTAAGAGGCCAAGACTCATATCAATGCCCTGGAAATGAGAGCAGTTCTCCTAGCACTGCAGGCCCTTTAAGACATTCTCCTATCCTGGACAGTTGCTTTTTAGTGCACAACATGTCATTGGTCTGGTACATCAAGAAACAGGGAGGAATGAGGTCTTATCCACTTTGCTGAGAAGCAATGAGAGTGTGGCAGTGGGCGATCTGTTGCAGTCACTTTCTATTAGCAACACACATTCTGGAGAAAATCAGTGTGATTGAGCACAAACTATGCAGGTCCATTCTGATGCCTCATGAGAAGTCTTTCCATATGAAAGTAGCAGAGAGAATTTTCCATTGATGGGGCCAGCCATGCTGCAACCTATTCACGCCTTCCCTCAGCAACAAATGTAGCAGGTTCATTGCCTTGATTCCAACAACAGGGGAGTTACTGAGAGATGCTGTAGTCCATGAATGGCCCTCAGGTCTTCTTAATGCATGGGTCTATGTCATGAAGTCGAACAATAAAAAGAGCGAATGCTCTTATATCAAACACTAAAAACCGAAAGCAGTAAATGTCAAACACACAAAACAGTGATTTTTTTTTCCCAGGGAAAAAAAATCGCTGCTCCGCAAAAAAAAAAAAAATCCAAAGATAAAATAAAGTGGGACTGTGCCCCCTACACCCACCCTACTTAAATATATCAACTTCGAGATCATACCACAGTGGAGGAAATGGCAAAGTCCCGAAAACGACCCAGTGATTTTCTTCCTTGGGGAAATAAAATTGCTGTTCCGTGTGTTCGACATTCAGTGCTTTTGATTTTTAGTGTTCGATATAAGAGCGTTCGCCCTCTTTATCGTTCGACTTCGTGATATAGATTCTTAATGCATACCCAGCATTACCTCTCATCCTAAATGTCTACAGAAAGCATTCTAGTTGAAGAGCATAGTTATCCCCATTGCCCCCCTTTGGCCTTCTCAGATTTGGCTCCCCTTACTCTGGCCTTCACCTTTTATGTCCACCCTGGGTAGTGGATCCATCTCTAGACCTCCTGTCACAGCCAATAGGGATAACTTATCAAGACATAAATGGCCTCAAACTGAATGCATGGTTTCTCCAATTTCATTGATTGCTAGAAAGCCCAGGCTATCCTCCCCAGTTCATCATATTTTGTTATCTTTTCAAAAAGCTTCTACAAGAAGGATTTACAAACTTAAGTGGAAGAGATTTGTATTCTGGGTCCTTAGCAGGACTCTGGGTGCTCTTTCTGTCCTTGTATCAACTATACTTGAATGTTTAACTTCAATTTTTAGTGAAGGGACTAGTTTTTGTACCATTAAGGTCCAGTTGGCTGCCATTCCAGACTTCCACTTAGTCAAGAATAACTCTACCTTTAGCTTCTTTTAAATTATGTGAAACCTTTCTCAAAGGGACATTTTTACTTTGATCTCTGTTAAAGGATCCTACTCCTTTGTGGGATTTAACTATTGTGCTTCAGGCCCTGACCCAAACTCCCTTTGAACCTTCAACCAGGTGAGATCTAAAATTTCTGTCTTGGAAAACCATTTTTCTGATCGCTATCATATCAGCTAGACAAGTATCTGAACTCTAGGCTCTGTCTTCCAAATCTCCATACCAGGTTTTCCACAAAGACAGGGTATCCTTACAGGCCAACCTTTTTTTTTTTTGCCTAAGGTGCAGCATTACCAGGTCACTAACATCCCAGTTTTCTTTCCAAATTTCTGAAATAAGGGAGAGCACATGCTGCATCTTTTGGATGTGCATAGGCAACTTTGCTTTTACCTCCATAGAACCAAGGATTTCAGGAAAACTGATCACTTGTTTGATTACTTCTCTCTTAACAGATGGGACAAGCCAGTTTCCAAAGTTACACTGGCTAAATTGTTAACTAATTGTGTCTCCTTTGTCTATAGTTAGAAGATTATCCTTGCCTAATTCTTCTAGAGCTCATTCCACAAGGTCTATGGTGGGCTCTTCAGCTTTTTGGACAAGGGCTTCCATAGATGACATTTGTGCAGCTGCAACTTGGACTAATGGTCACACTTTTGTTGCTCAGTACAAATTGGATTTGGTTTCTAGGAATAAAGCTGCCTTTGGCTCTGTAGTACTCCAGAATATCCTTCCGTGAGGGCCACCCAGGGTTTCAGTAGCTGGGGACTCTGTTCCTTCAGTTGAGGAATGAATGAAAAACACATCAGATAAAAAGTTATGGACTCGCCATAACGTTTTCTCCGTGTTGTCCATTTTCATTCTTCCTCAACTTCCCGCCCACCTGCCTCCATCCCTTTGCTTCTTTTAAGACCTAAGATTTCTCTCAGGATCCTTTGTTCCTTGTTTAAGCTCCAGCTCCTTTTTTTTTTTAATTCTATTTTTGTTACCTTCTTTAAGATGTGGTCCCTTTATATCTAAGGGCAGCAAACTTGATCTGAGGTATGTTAGGTTGGTAGGGCAGTGTGTGTAGAGGGGGTACCTCAAGGGTTTTGGATCCAGTGATCTGGTGGAAGTGGAAGTGGCTGAGTCAGATCAGAGTCTCGAATCTGAACCTGTCAGTTGAGGAAGAATGAAAATGCACAACAAAGATGGAACATTATGGTGAGTCCATAACTGTTTTTTTGTGAGCTCCAGTTAAGTTTAATAAAGACCAAAGTCGCCATATTGCAGGAGTATGTGTTATAACAAGCAGCATAGGAATTACAATATATGTACTGCCATAAAGGGAAATTGACAGCAGACAGAAGAACATCCCAGGCTGCATCCTCTTGGGCTCCCAACAAGATTTAGCAACATCATTGCTCTCTCTTTTCAGTCATAGTCTAAGCACTGGCTTCGTCCCAGCTGAATGAAAAATGGCCACCGTTATTCCCTTGCACAAAGGTGGTGCTTCCACTCTCCCCAGGAACTATAGACTTATTAGCCTGACTAGCCTTATCTGCAAGGCCATGGAGCAAATTATCATGGACCTTATCAGCGAAGATATAGGTAATCTCCAAGCACTTGACACTACTCAGTTTGGACTTGGCAAAGGGAGATCATGCCTGTTAAACCCAGTTGACTTCTTCGAGACAGTCACCAATGAACTGGATGACGGGAGAATATTTGCACACAGTCTACCTAGGTTTAGCCAATGCTTTTGACACTATCATTGACAGACTCGCCCATCTAGGTACAAGTCAGGATTAGTCAAGCAGAAGTTAAAAGAAAGAGAAGCTGAAGTTATGGAATATTTGTGACGTGAAGGCTTCACAGCATGATGGAACAACTAGTCCCCAAAGTAAAGAGAAATGAGGGGCAGGAGACATCTGAGGAAGAAATATGGACATGGGGAAGAAAGAGATTTAATATGGTGCAACATTTATGCAAAGAAGAAAGCAAACTAATCGATGCAAAAAGAGCAGCACCAGAGATATTTGAAGAGAAATACAGGCAAAGACATCTGGATATGGAAAATTTTGCAATACAAAAAGTACGAAAACGGAGGAAAAGAGGATTAGTAATGGAGAAGTTAAAGAAATAGAAATAGAAATTGAGGTTATGGATTACCTGCAAAGTGGAGGATTTAGTGTAGAAAATTTAACTTGGGTAACAACACAACAGGATAGAGCAATGGACACCCTAATTAAGGAGAAACCAGTGGAGCAGGAAGCATCTAATTAGTTGACATATGAAGGTACTTTGGAGCCTCCCATAGTAAACCAGCACAAAGGTTCAGTGTGAGCTATACAGCAAGGTAAAGAACAGGCAATGGTGGCAACTCTGATACAGAGAGTGTCGTAGAGTGATAGGTCAATGAGTTCACATATGAAAGAGCAATGGATGACACAGGGTGAAACTGAAGAGAATGTGGCACAGGAAGAAGCTCTAGAACTTTCTGTAGAATGCCCACAACAAATGGTAACAAAGAATGTGCCCTCAATTTAGAAGAAAATAATCTAAGAGAAGAGTTGCTTCATTTACTAGAGATGGATAGACATATAAGATCAATGAAAGAAATAGACTGCAGAAGGCCAATACAACCCAGAAAGTTAGAAGTTTGATAAAACAAATGAACACAGTAATTAGGACTGTCCATAGAGATTCATGTGATATAATTGAAGTAAACAGGATACGTTACTGTGCAGCCAAATTAGTAACAGATAAAGTCCTACCAAAAGAACACAGGGTAGTAAGGGAAAGGATGGGGAGAAATCAAATGCCGTCATGGAAGTATCGAATAGAAGTAACACCAGGAAAGAAAGACGAGATCCACACTGTCTTTGTCTTAAGCGCTTTCGTTTTTTAATAAAAACTTCTTCAGAATATTCTGAAGAAGTTTTTATTAAAAAACGAAAGCACTTAATACAAAAACAGTGTGGATCTCGTCTTTCTTTCCTGGTGTTACTTCAGTTTTTGTTTGTGACTTTGGTTTCGAAGTATCGAATAGAGAAAACTATAAAGCAATTAATACAAGAAGTATCACTGCTAGAAGAGTATAGAAGAGGGAACAGATCAATAAAAATACTCAGAAAGACGTGATAAAAACAATGCACAGTATTTAATAGATCAGGATTTATCATGCACTGTTGCAAATAAACTAAAATATCAGCACAGGCAGAAAAACTTAGAAGATACGCAGATAAATATAAAGGAAAAGTTCAAAATAAGCAATTTATTGATGACCTAAAAAGTTTTATAGAGAATTGGGAAACAAGGTATATGGAATTGAAAGACCACCAAAAAAAGAAGAAATAAATACATTTTGGAGAAATATTTATGAAGATCCTGTGGAACATAACAAAGATGCTAATTGGATAGAAGCAAAAGAAAGAATATAAAGTTCAGATGTACAGGATATGAAATGGGCTGAAGTAACAGCTGGAGAGATTGAAACAAAGTTAAGAAAAGCCTCTAATTGGAAAACCCCAGGCCCAGATGTGCAGTACCTAACTTCTGGCTAAGTGTTAAAATCTTTGCATGGAGAATTAGCCATGAGTAAGAACTATTTATATGCACACCCCAAACAGACACCAGCCTGGCTAACAACAGGAAAAACAATGCTTCTACTTAAGGGTGAACCTGCAAGCTACCCTAAAAACTATAGACCAATAACTTGCCTTCCACCGATGTATAAACTATACACTGGAATTGATGCTGACAGAGTTTATAGTCATTCGGAAGAAAACTCCGTTATGGCAATAGAACAAAAGAGTAATAAAAGAAAGTCATATGGAACAAGGATCATTTGTTGTTAAATAAAGTCATAATGGATAACTGTAAAAAGGGGAAGAATCTAAGTAGGGCATGGATAGACTATGAAAAAGCATTTGACAGTATCCCACATTCATGGATAAAAGAGTGCTTAAAAATGTATAAAATACACCATACACCGATAAACTACATCACAGTGACCATGAAACAGTGGCAAACCACTTTGCAGTTAAGCCATGATAAAGGACAAATTATTATTCCAGTGATAAAAATCCAAAGGGAGATATTCTAGGAGGACTCTGTGTCACCGCTACTCTTTTGCCTTGTCCTTAACCCATTAAAGCTGTCTGCTTAACAGATTAGTTCATGGCTATAATGTGGCTCCCAGAAAGCGACAAAATGTAAAGACTTCTCATCTTCTCTTTGTCGATGATTTAAAACTGTATAGCTCATCAGATGAGGAACTGAAAGCACAACTGCAAGCAGTAAAAACTTTCAGAGGATATATGAATGTGATTTGGTCTTGATAAATTTGCAAAAGCAACCTTTAAAGCAGGAAAGCTGCAGCACCAAGCAAACATCAGTTTGGAACAAAAATGTGATATAAAAGAACTTGAGCAAGAGGGAGTGTATAAATATTTGGGAATTGATGAAGGATCAACAATAAAGCATGAACAAATGTGAATAAAACTCAGTAAACAATATTTTTAGAAGACTTAAATTAATCCTGAAACCGTTGTGACATCTAGGAACAAAGTTCAAGCTGGAAACCAGTCTGCTCTTCCTGTCCTAACTTACAGGTTTGGAGCGATTGACTGACCCTAAAAGATGTTGGATAGATTAGACAGGAAAACAAGAAGGATGCTTCATGCTTTTGAAGTGATTTATAAAAATAAGTGCATACCAAGATTATATATTCCCCGTTTCAAAGGAGGGATGGGCCTCCTTGAAATTGATTAAATGTATAGATCTGCAGTTGTGGGACTGCATGCTTATCTGCTGTCCTCACAAGACCCAAACATAGTGAAAGTTTTGAAACATGAGGAGAATAAATCTAAGATGGCTTCCCTCCTTAGTCTAGGAGGAGCATATCGGCATCAAGTGGGAAAGGAAACCAAACCAGAAGTAGATAAAAATCAGGCAGCAACTGAATGTGCCAAAAAGAAAACAAAAGAAAGAATATAAGGTAAAGGATCAGATGAGAAGGCAAGAAATGTGGAAAATGCATAAATATAGTTGCAAGTATAGAAAACTACTGGAACAGCCTCATGTTGATCAAGATCGAACACAGGAATGGTTAAGGAGAAGTGAATTGAAACCAAAAGATGAAAGGTTAATATTGGCAACCCAAGACAGTGGACTACATACATATTGGTACACAAAGTCCATTGAACATGTGGGGAAAAACAGCTAAATGTAGGTTTTGTAAAACAGAATCGGAAACAGTTGCTCACATTGTTGCTGGTTGTGACATACTAATGGCAGAAGGACTGTATACTGAAAGGTATAATAATGTGGCAAGACTGTTGCACTGAGGATTGTGCAAACATAATATTGAGGTAGTTGAAAAACAATGGAAACATGAGCCACAAAGCATCATGGAAAATGATGGTCTACATCACATGGGGTCACCCATTGCCAACAGTTCAAAAGAGAGATGCAAGAAAACCAGATATAGTGGTCCATGAAAAGAAGACAAAAGTAGCATTGATCATTGAAATTGCTACACCCAGTGACTACAGTGTCTTACATACAGAGAGACACAAAGTCGTATACTATCAGGATTTGCAGGCAGAAACGAGAGCAATGTGGAAGAAAGATGCCCAGACAGTTCCGATATTAGTAGGAACAATGGGTGTTATAAAAAAGAATCTACAATCACATTTAGATATGTTACCGATACATGTAACTCCATAAGAATTACAGAAGGATTCGTTACTGGACACCCTGCGGGTGCTGTGAAGAGCACTTCTGGTTGACATCAGACTGAAACAATACTAATTTCATGAACTTTAATCATACTTTGACTTAGGAATGGGATCCATTCCCACCATGGTATTAGAAACCTAAAAGATTTGGAACAATTAAAAAAACTAGGTATCAACCCTTATATTGTTAGATGGGCCACTTACTGGCTCACTGATAGAAAACACATAGTGAAAACAGGGGAATCCACCTTCAACAGCAGACCTTTAACTAGTGGTGTTCCACAGAGATCAGTTCTGGGACCTCTACTGTTTGGAATCTATTTCTCCGAAATACAAGCAAAAACTAAAGGTCTGTGGCAGACAGTTTGCTAATGATGACAAACTTCCTCATCAGCCCAATAATTGAGTACAACACCCCTTTTGGTTTGTACCTTTTCAAGCACCTGCAGCAGGTGGAGAGACCACAAAGGTTCCTCACAAGGAAAAGTCAAGGTCTTCAGCATCTGTCCTATGAGGATCGTCTGAAATCACTGTCACTTTATTGTTTCATACAGACTGCGCAGAGGTAACCTTTGCCTTGCATATAAGGCAGTCTCTGACCCTGCTTTATTGGAAATGTTGCATATCCACAACTCAAATGGCACACGGGACCTTTAACCTGGTATGTGACATTGACAGAACCTTCTTGATCGACAGATTTGTCTCCCAGAGGTTACCCCACCTTTGGAACAGACTCCCACTTCATGTCAGAGCATCTCATTGTCCCTCTTCAAACGCAATCTGGACGATTGGATGCATAACCATAAATTCAGTCTGGGGATTCCACCTGTGTCCGTCTTGCAGAGAGCTTCAATAGGTGCTGATTGTGGTAATAAGGGTAGAAGTTGGCTAGGCTTGTAAAGGCCCTAGGACCATTAGCGTAGTAACTTCCTAAGATCTTATGAACTGGTAATGGACCTCAGGACTCCAGTTTAAGCACAACCTTGCAAGAAAGCAGCATGAACACACAACAAGCACAGAACTGTACGGGGTAATCTAACACAAGGCAAGACCAGGAACGTTTGTGCTGTGGAGGGTTTACCTTGATAGGGAACCAGCGTACAAGGTCAGGGCAGGTTGCAGTACCACTGTGGGTTGAGTCTGTTTCACAGGGAACAGTGTGCAAGATCAGGACAGATTGCAGTCCTTGTGGTGGTGGCATGGGCTCACCATGATAGGGAACAGGAAACAAGGTCAGGACAGGTTACTGCACAGCTATCTAGCGTATGTAATGGTGGACCATATGCACGAAGACTGCAAAACATGCTGTGGTGGATACGAGTCCTCCTGCACATTGGTGTCAGCATGTGCTGTCAGCGAACAGCAAGCACTGATAGCATGCTCACTGCTGCTTTCACAGTGGTGCAATACTTAAATGTTGGCAGCATAGTGACATACAGGTCTGTAACTACTGAATGTGGGCAGGAGACAGGGATAAGATACTGCTGACTGGTAGGAATGATCATGTGTACACACACACTGATCTACATGTGTACATGGCTTGTAATGGGACCGAGAATGACAACAACTGGCAAAAGGTATTACTAGAAATCCTATGCACACATGACCGACATATCCATGAGAAGAATAAAGCAGGCAGGCAAGGCTTTCTGGATCAGGTATGACATGGAGTGGTGCAGGGCATCAGGGTTATGGATGCCTGTAATAGGACAGTAACACAGGTGTTTATGCAGTGCCACCAGTATGGTATTACATGCCGAGACTATAGCACAGGAAACTGTCACAAACCAGTGGGTCATCAACACAGAGACATCCCACATAGGTAGAGAAGTTTCTGGTATCTGTGTCTGAGGAAGGGAAGAGAAACTTTATACCTGTTGGTAGTTGGACTTGTGACAAATGTCTGAATCACCTGTAGGGGAGACACGAAGGTAGTATTAGCATGTTCCCTTACTTTGCATAGTGACCCACTAATGTAAGTAGTGTAGTCAGCAGAACACATATGCAAATCTGTTCTCCAAAGATATTGAAACTGTAACCATGACGGCCTGCACTCCAAAATATGCCTGTGCCCATAGGCTATTTGTTTGTAGCAGTCTTGTGCCACATGGTGATGGGAATAACAGCTATGATTCAGCTTTGCCATAGGTTTGTTTTCTGTAAACTTCACAGCTGTAAATGTAGAAGCGCCACCAGATCAGGTAAGAAAATGAGTAATATCAGTAGGTCATTTGTGGCTGACCATGATGGCAACATGCCAATGGCACAGAAGGCGCACACATAACTGGCAGTGAAAGGGCAGAATGAATTTCCAGCATCCCCTGTGTTTAGCACTCATTCTGCCTGTGTTAACTCTGCTTAAGCTACATAGGAGCCACCACCAAAGACTGTATCACTATGCTGTGCCCACTCCCTGTAAGGGAGGTGTGCAAGTTGTCATAGCCACCATGGCTACAGCTTATTTGCAGAAGTAGATATCTGCCTTGGCACTGATCAGGAGATGTGCAGGTCAGATCCAATCACAGATAGTGCACACTCCGTGTTGGATATGTTGTGTGTGTTGCTTCACCTGCTTGAGAAAGTGCAGCCACTGCAGGGACTGTGGAACATCCTGCAAAGCATGCAGAGTGACATGGCATATAGGGACCTGGAGTAGACATGCCTGCTGAGGGCAGTGGTGGCCTGCTTGGTAGACATGACAGTGCCGACAGACGCCACCATAGGTGTGCATGCTGATGAATGTGCTGTGCATGCTCACAAGCCAGATGTTCACAGATGGCACACACCATTCCTGGGATACCATCACTGTTCCCACTGTCCATGGCTGCCTTAGCCTCTAGGCATGGGCACTCTTTTGATCATGAGCAGTGCTGTTCCTCTTGCACCTTGGGAACAACCCAGAGGGCAGCAACTCGAGCTCTATTCCATCCCACTCCCCTGTTGCTCTACCAAGTGCATTACCTAGCTATGGCAATTCACAGTCATAGATGCTGACTTTCTACTGTCTCTCCTTATGAGAGCCATGGTGGGTTCCTGTACTTGATCCTAAAGTGGCATGTCATCCTTTGGACTGGATGCCTCCAGTCCTGATACAACAGGGCCAGACAATACATCTAGCCAGTATTCTTCTCATACATGCTTCTCTCTAACTCTGTAGAATGTGATCTTTGATTTCTGCCAGTCTCTTTGCTGCATATGTGGCTAGTGTAGCCACCTCTCGTAATCCTTCCATCTGTATTACCATAACTGTTTCCTGGTCTTCCCTGTCGGTGCATATGATGATGAATGTGCCTTGCACACCTCTCTGGCCTGCATGGGTATGGTAATGTCTGATGTACAGTGTGGCCAGCCAGTGCACTGTAATACATAACTTGTGTCTGATACTGCATACATCATTTTAATTCTTTGCTGTCTGTGCCACAGCCCATAGTAGTGATCCAGACACTGCCTCTTTGCCATTGCCACAACATATTTTGCCCACCTCTGCATCACATGGAATGCCGCTGCAGCCAGTTTTTCTAATGACTTCTTATATAATTCCTTCTCTGCTGCTGCTGCCATAGGTCTGTGTGTTGGCACTATGTTGTCCTTAGATTGTAACAGCATGTTGTGTAGCATGGCACAGGAAACGTACATCTTATTGTAGGTCACTGTGCCACCAGATGTATCCAAGCAAAAGTGAGACTTAATAAATTTTAACACACATGCAACGTTTTCCACATCTGAGACTGTGTGGTGATGTACTCCATCTCTTCCATGGTTTGGGAGGCTACAGATGGAGTCGTCAGCCGCATTTGTAAGGCATATCCTGCATAACCAGCAACACACAACAGTGAACTCCATTGTCAGTGACCTGCTACCTATATTCTTGGGAGCAGCATATCAAGGACTCTGTGGATAGCAGTGTGTGCACCTAGTACTAAATGATCCTGTAGAAATTTATGTGACATGATTTGCAGGTATAGGTCACATGTACCAATAAGGGAATCACGAGAACTGCCTAAATGATGCACAGAAACATTATATGTAATACCCTAAGCACAGCACACCAACTGGTAGTTGATGGTGTGGAATCCCTTCCTGTTGACATACTGGATTCAGTATGGAACAGATGAGACCTTCATAGGTTCATACTAGGCTATCTGCCCTAGGGCATTTATAAGCCTAGCCAGAGTGTGTTTGGCTTTCGCCACCCATTTTAAATGAATTCTGCTATGCCCTTTTTCGAGGTTAGTATACTGTGCCTCTGTCTAACAGTGACATAGAAGTGATACCTGGGGTAAACCTACGATGTCTCATCCACTCATCAAGATTCCTCTTGAAGAGAGTCAATGAGGGACTCTGCCTAACCTGGACTGGGATTTTATTCCAGAGTGAAGGGAGCCCTCTGGGTTATGAATCTGTCCCTTCAGCATGTCCTATTTATTTCAGTGCTGAGGTTCAAGTCTCTCGAGCTCGTAGCTCGATGGGATTTGGATTTTCTGAGGTACAGCATGTCCATTAATTCCGGGTTGGGCATGGCTTTATACGTCAGGCACAGATCGCCTCTGAGCAGGCGGTATGCCACTGAGTAGAGCTGGAGTTTCTTTAACCAGGCAGCATATGGCATCTGTTTGAGCCCTTTGATCCTCTTGGTGAGGTACTTTTGGGGTCTTTCCAGTTGCTGCAGGTGTCTGGTAAGGTACATCCCAAAAGGGGCATTGTACTCCATTATGGGCCTGATGAGGGATGAGTAAAGAGGCACGATGACCTCCCCTGATCTAGATGTGAATCCCTTCATGATTAGGTGGGCTATATAAAATGTTTTTGTAACCACTTTGGCCACGTGGTTTTCAAATGAGAGATTGCTATCAACTTGTGTCCCCAGGTCCCTAATTACTTCTTCCGTACTTAATGGATTACCACCTATGTGGTAATTTTTGGGCACTTTGTTTTTGCCAAAGGGGATGACTATACACTTTTTGGCATTTAGCTTGAGGCCATGGCTCTGGCACCAGCTGTTTCTATGAGGCCCTTTTGTAGGATGCTTGTAATGGTAATGCAGATGCAGTTAATGACATCTAGAACCTCATGGAAATGGACTATGTTATAGAATGCATCAATTTTGGTGGTTCTGTACTCTGCTGTCTATGAAACATCAAATGTACTCCTCCACATGCTGCAGTATCACAACGAGGGCTTGTTGTGGGATTCACAAGGCCCAGCCTGCAAAACTGCTGATGTGTCCCCTGCTGGACATTTGAAAGATCTTTTTGTTATTGATCATTGGACATTGAAAGATTTCCGTGGCATGTACGGTTAATATGATGCAAACCTTTGTGTCTCCTGAGGTGGTCAGTCCACACATCCCTGATGATTCTGTGCAAAGGCGGCACATGTCTCTTTGTCTGTCTGGACACAATGTACATTTATTTGTGATTGTTTACTGGGAAAGTCCAAGTAGGTAATACACACTTTCAGCGGAGGCCCAGGGAGAAAAGCTCCATTTGTTTACAATGCATTATACTTAGTTCCAGTTAAACACAGGGTCATTACATATCTGTTTACATTTATACACAAACAGTAGTTACATTTGTACATTTGAAGATTTACAGAAGTAGAAGTTACTAAAGAGAAAGCCCAATTGCAACTTAGTGGATTGTACATGCAGCAGTTACATATAAAAATTATTTTGTCGTTTCAGACAGAAATTCAGAGTATTCTGTTTAAGGAGGGTATTTTTAGAGTATCATACGGTGAGCACAAAGTTTTAACCTGGTGATGAGCATGTGCAGGGACAGGATTGGTTAAGTTGTTGTTTAAGCAGTAGTGTAAAACTATTGAATTTGTCGGAGAGTTTTATTTGTCTGGGGATACTATTCCAGAGCTTAGCAATGTTTTGGGAGTAGAGCAAGTTTCCTGCAACATTATATGACGTATTTGTGAGAAGTAAGAATTATTTACTATAACTGTGGTCCCCTTGCTGTACAGTAAGGCAATAAGAAGTTTTGTAGTGCAGGGCATTTTTCTGTATGATGAATGAGTTTGTGTGTTGTAGTTGTGAATGTTAGTTGTGTAGTTTAAACCAGTTAAATTACTTTAAGCTATGACAATGGTGGGTCCTGTGAGGGAGTAAGGAACCCATTGATCCTATAAAAGGATTCTAGTTTCTAGTGTGCAGTTTTCCCAAACTTCTTATTGCCTTGGTGTGCAGTATACGCTGATCATATATTTCAGTACAGTTGGTAATGTACTGGGCATGGAAGTGATATGTTAACCACTGCCTGGTGCATCTCTGACATGGAGGGTGACTGTACACGACATCACTGAAACTGGCTTCAAAGATTGTTGATCTTTCATTCAGAATGGGTGATAACCACAGTTCTATACATTAATTTTATGTCTTAATTTTTCCATCATTTTTGATTGTGTCATTTGCATACGTGTACTATTTCTTTTGTATTGTAATTGTGGTACATAATTTTCTGAGTCACCCCTCCCTGCCCCCCTATCACTAACCTTGCTATTTCAAATAACTGTTTACAGTGTTTTTCAGTGTGTCACCCATTCTGTCCATTGGTGAGCATGAGCTCTAAACTGTTTAAGTAAGTAAGTGAACCCAATTGACAAATAGAGGATACATAATTGATGCCATAGCGATGTGCACCCCATATACTCAGAAATCTTTTGTCTAAGTGTTATGTTTGTAGTTGATGTTTGAGCTATTTTTAAGTTTACATTATGTCCCCTTGTTTTATGAGTTTGAAGAAAGCTTATATTAATACATTGTTTGATGAGGTTGTAAACCGATGAGATAGGATGCCACTTCCTTTCTAATTTGCTGCTTTGAAGAAAAAGGTTCTTGGACCTTTTAAAGCTGAATTGGAATAATCATTGTGAAGTAAAAATCGCACACTGCCTCTTTTTCCATATACTAGCTAAAAAGGGTGATTACATTTAACAAATATCGTTATTCACATCACAAGTTTGATGCACTGTGAATTCAGCATGGCATGGCAGTGACACAGACAGATCAGATACTGAAAGGCGGTTGGTTGTAGTTCTTTCTGAAGTTTTTTTATTTTCTCACTCGTTGTCAAAGCCTATCAGATTGAGAAGAGTCTGTACCAAGGTTCACTGATGAATCATGAGGTTTGTTAGTAATCTAATCCTGGATCTACCATCCACAAAAATACTGCAGACTCTTTCACATGGGAGGAAAAATATTAACTTATTCTTTTCTCTTCCTTCCTGCACTGTTGTCTGTACAGCTTCAAAAGCAGCGTGCTTCACTTCATAACAGACCAGCTCTTGGTAGAGGTAAGGAGCTACTGAGACTGGTTGATGCATTGGGATTGCAGCAGATGTCTGATGTAACTTGACTCTTGATATCCAGGGTATCTGTCCCCATCATGTCGATACACTTGGTAGCAGCGACATCATAGCCGATAGCCCTGGCGCTCAGTTAATGGCTTTTTCCAACCAGTACTTTAGGTGGTGGTAATACTGATATATAACACACAACTTTTTGTCTCAAGAAAAAATACACCTCCTATTGTTTTAATGGCAAAGTATAATATTCTCAATCCCTGGTACACCACTGTTCCTGAACAGTTTCCTGAAAGAAGTCCTTGGAATTTGCTGCTAAAATCAGTTAGGATATCAACAAACTGAACTGTTTTAAGCATCTGGTTGATTCATGGTTTTGGTAATAGGACATGTGCCCTGCATGTTAATGGATGCATACTCCCAGAATGTTTCAGTGGAGACTGAGTTTTCACTAACATACACAGTTGTAACGTAGGCTTTTAGAGCTAGCCTGTTAGCACTTTCTTCTGATCCAAATCAGAATAACTTTCTGCTGCAGAAGGCTAGTGGTTGTAAGCATTGTCAGTACTGTAAATGCAATGAATTCTTCACTTTTGTAACTTCTGTCTGCTGTAACATTAATCTGCTGTAAAGACCTTTTTACTTTTCAGCTATTTAAAGCATCTGTATTGCACACTGCTAATCATCTTAATATCTGTACACTGAGTGTATTGTTAATATCTGTACTCTGTGTATTGTTAGTATCTGTCCACTAAGTGTATTGTTAGTATCTGTCCACTAAGTGTATTGTTAATATTTGTCCACTAAGTGTATTGATAATGTGTTTACACTAACTGTATTGTTAATGCCTATACACTGTGTATTGTTAATTGTCTGTGTATTTAATTGTTTCATTGGTTTGTGTCTCTCTGTAGTTATTTATTTTTCTATTTAATTGTTTCATAGAATACTGGGGTCTCTCTCTGTCTCTGCAGTTAGTTTCCCGCCCGCCCTCACTGTTCTTGTTCTGGTAGTAATCTTGGTGGCTTTGGAATTGCCCGTCCCTCCTGTAAATTTGTGTGTGTACACTCCTCCTGGGTCTATCTCATTTCCTCACTCAACCGAGTACAGAGAGACCATATTTTGACTTCAGACACTCCTACCAATCCCATCTGTTTATCTCAGTCCCAGCTTTATTCCAGTCTAGTGTCACTAGCTCATTCTACCTAATACAGAGAGAACATTTGTGAAGGGCAAGCCAATTAGGTCCTTAATTTTGAATTATCTTCTGTTTCTCCTTTCTCCCTTTCCACTTTCAAAAAAAAAGCTTGTTTCCCACCTTTCCTGTAACTAGTCTAGTCCAGATACAGATTTGCTGTAACAGGGACTGTTTGTAAGATTCTGAGCCCCCAAAGCCTTTCTGTGTCGGAGGGAAGCCTTCTAGCTTTTCACTGGGAGTAGGTAGCCTATCTACCACAAGAGTGGTTTCTGGCCCAGAAATTGTAGTTTATTGGCCGTTTGGGCAATTTTTCCATTTCTTTCAACTTTCTGGTTTAAAAGCCCTCATTTGCGCTTGTTTCCACCCTTTCCTGTAATTAGTCTAGTCCAGATACAGATTTTCTGTATCCAGGAACGTTTGTAAGCTTCTGAGCCCCCAAGCCTTTCTGTGTTAGAGGGAAGCATTCTAGCTTATCAGCGGGAGTGGTAAGCACTAGGTAGCCTATCTACCACCAGATCCAGGTACAGATTTTTAGTTTTAGCACTTGAATTTGCTTATTTGTGCTCAGCACTTGTTCGGAAATTGTTGTTAGCCATAAATAAACTACAAATTACTACAACATTCAACCTTCCTCTTTACCTAGAGTAAAACAGTTTTTGTACTTACTTTCCTCACTCACTTGGAAAAAATAGCTCTTCTACTCACTTTCCTCACTTGTCTAGAGGAAAGTAGTTTTTTCTTCAGGCATGTCCAAGGGTCAGCTCCCAGTGTTCTCTCCTGTCTATCTGATGAATCTGGTCATCTTGAGGCAATGTCATGTACACAGACAACCCTCTCCTCCTACCACCCAACACCACAACCTGTGATAGATGCACTTATCTAGCGAAGCTGGAGGTAAAGCTCTCTCCAACCAAGACTGAACTTGACAGTCAAGAGGAGAAGGTAAACACTTGCACCAAACCACACTCATCACATAGTCCCACTAAACCTACACCACCAACATCCACATATAGAAACACAAAAACATTCACAGAGGCTCTCATTAATAATCTGCTCAAGCAACAGAGACCTCCATAGCAGAAACGCAAGCTACCTCCACCCCCCAACACAACCCAAATGACACATAGCCCACAGACTCAGTGTGCCAATAAACCACAGCCCATAAGGCAAACCAACGTACCCAACACACTAGTCATAGGTGACTCTATAGTCAGGCACGCTGATGTCCCACTCACCAGGCTAAACAAGGAGAAGGTTACTGTCATCTGCCTGTTGGGTGCCAGGATCTGCCACATAACCCACGCACTCGCTTCACTCCACAACAAGTACAAATATGACTCTGTCATTGTCCATGTTGGTGTGAACGACCTGAGACATACCTCCCTGGACTTCATGAAAAGAGACATGGAAGAGCTCTCCGATCTTGTAGCCCAGGCAGGTATGACTCTAGCCATGAGTAGCATCCTGCCATTGCCCAGAATGATATTGCAGTACAAGGCCAAAATTATTGATTTTAACAATTGGCTAAGCTTCTGGTGTCATTCTAAGGGGATCCAGTATCTGTCTGCCTGGGACAACATGGTCGACAGACCACAATGCTTTGCCAGAGATGGCCTGCACCATTTGCCCCTAGGATTCTGGATACTGACTAAGGGTCTTGCCGCCCCTATAGTGCCATTTTTAGACGATGTTCAAATGACAAATACACCACTGTAACAGGAACAGGCAAGCAAGAACTGAGGGTAATGCTACTCAATGCTAGAAGTCTAAATCTCAAAATGCACTCACACGAGGCACTCCTTAAAATAGAGAACATCGATATCTGTGCAATGACTGAGACCTGGTTCAAGGCTCTAGAGAGCACCCCTGCATTACCAGGCAGAGCACCCCTGCATTACCAGGCTATAACTCGTACCACACTTTTCAGCCATCTAACCTGGACCAGAACACCAAAGGCAGAGGTGTATCTGTGTTCATTAAGGATATCCACACCTCCAGGCAAGTTGCGCAGCTTAATGCATCCGAGGTTATCCAAGTGCAACTAACTCTGGGCAAAACTGCAATCCAAACTGTAGCTTGCTACAAATCCCCCACCATGCCCCAGGATTCCTCCTACTCTTTTCTTGATATACTGGAAAATATTAGAGATAGACCGAACACCCTAATAATGGGTGATTTCAACTACCCCACCATTAACTGGGAAAACTACTTATGTACCAACTTCTTCACTCAACGCTTTCTGGAATTCATAAATTCCGTTGCCCTAGATCAACTTATCCACACCCCCACCAGGGGCAATGATGTCCTAGACCTAGTCATTACCAACATGAGTGACCGGTATTCCACACCTGAAATCAACTCTTTGTTGGTTAGATCCAACCATAAGCTAATCACTCCAGATATCCGCATCCTGCATCCCGCCCCCACCCACCATTAAGGAAACCATGGTAAAAAGTTTCTCCAAAGCCAACATAATTTTTCTTAAGACAAAAGTGGTGAACTTCATGACACCCGTGCAGATGGACAATACAGTTACGACTGCTGAATCCTACACAAATGCACTCTATAAGCACTTACACGAGTGCATGGCTCGTGCTATCCCAAACAGAACCAAAACGCTATCCTCCAAAAAAAGCAAGCCAATCTGGTGGTCCCCTGCCATAAACAAACTCTTCAACAGAAGGAAGAAATTGTTACAAAAGAGAGTAAAGTTCCATGAGTGGAGGAGCTGCCTGGTCAGCCTCAGTAAGAAGCTGAGATCCCTTATAAGATCCTCCAAAGCTAGCCACGAAAACAAAATCACCACTAATTCTAAGGGCAACCACAAAGCTTTCTATAGCTATATCAAGAATCTCAATGGCAACACCCAGATCTGCTCTGAGTTACAGCACAATGGCATGAAAATTACAGAACCAACTGATATTGCCAACATCCTGGCAGATAGGTTCAGTGCTAACTTTACCTCCCTCTCACCCCCTAAAGGGCCCATAACTATACAGGAAGAAAGCGGAGTCCCTGTAATAACATCTATGCAGGTAAAAGCTGCACACTCTAAAACCAAAAACACAGCATCCATGGGACCGGACAACATCCCAGGCTGCGTTTTACACAAACTTCAGAACTAACTGGCTCCCCACCTAAGCACCATGTTCAGTCATAGTCTCACATCAGGCTTTGTGTCCACTGAATGGTGCACAGCAACAGTTATCCCACTCCACAAAGGGGGAGCCACCACCGATTCTGGAAACTATCACCCTATTAGCCTGTCGAGCCTGGTCTGCAAGGCAGTGGAACGTATCATCATGGAACTCATAAACAAAGACATTGGTATCCTGCAAACTCTGGACCCCACCCAGTTCGGGTTTGTGAAAGGCAGATCATGCCTTCTGAACCTGATTGACTTTGAGGCAGTCACCAAAGGTGTAGATAAGGGTAAGGCTTTCGACTCCATCCCCCATTCTGGAATTATAGCTAAACTTACTAAACTAGGTATAAATCCCTACATCACAAGATGGGTTGCCAACTGGCTCACTGACTGAACTACACTGTAAAAGTTGCAGACTCCAAATCTGACTTCAAACCAGTGACAAGTGGAGTACCACAGGGTTCAGTCCTGGGACCGCTCCTGTTTGGTATCTACTTCTCTGAAGTGCAGGCTAACACAGAAGGCCTCTGGCTAATGAAGTTCGTAGATGACTGCAAACTAGGAGCCATAGTCGCGTCTCCAAATGATGTGGACATCCTACAGAAGGGCCATACTGAGACAGATGCCTGGTGTCAGAGGCATGGCCTCAAGCTCAGTGCCAAGAAGTGCATTATCATCCCCTTTGGTAAAAACTCTGTACCCATGAATTACCACATAAACGGCCGTCTACTAAACGCCGAATGTGTGATAAGAGACGTTGGGACCCAGGTGGACAGTAGTCTCTCCTTTGATAATCACATCGCCACAGTAGTCAGGAAATCCTTCTATGTGGCACACCTCATCACAAAAGGGTTCTCATCCAGGAAAAAAGGTCATTGTTCCCCTCTACTCGGCACTCATTAGACCCATTATAGAGTACATCACCCCTTTTGGAATATACCTCACAAGAAATCTGCAGCAGCTGGAAAGGCCACAGAAGTACCTCACAAAGAGGATTACTGGCTTCAAACAGATGCCCTACACTGACTGTCTCAAACAACTCCAGCTTTACTCTGTAGCATATCAACTACTTTGAGGAGATCTCTGCCTAACATATAAAGCTATGTCAAACCCAGAGCTGTTGGACATGCTACGCCTTAAGAAATCCCAATCCCTCTGAGCTATATGCTCTAGGGACCTAAACCTTGTCACCACAATAAACAGGACATGCTGGAGGGATAGATTCCTGTCCCAGAGACTTCCTATACTCTGGAACAAGCTACCCATCTATGTCAAGCAAAGTTCCTCATTAGCACTCTTCAAGAAAAATCTTGATGAGTGTATGGGAAATAGGAAATACATCCCAGGGATCACTTCTGTGGTTCTGCTCGACAGGGGCACAGGAAATTAACTTTCCTGGGTGGCGTAAGCCAGGGAATCTTGTTGGCTAGGCTTACTTAGGCCCTTGGGCCGATAGCCTACTACCTACCTATGAACCTATATGTGCACACTAAGTGTATTGTTACTATCTGTACAGTAAGTGTATTGTTACTATCTGTACAGTAAGTGTATTGTTACTATCTGTACAGTAAGTGTATTGTTACTATCTGTACACTAAGTGTATTGTTGACATCTGTACACTGTGTACTGTTGACATCTGTACACCGTGTATTGTTAATATCTGTACACTAAGTGTGTTGTTAATATCGGTACACTGTGTATTGTTAATGTCTGTACACTAAGTAGATTTTTAATATCCGTACACTGTGTATTCTTAATGTCTATAAACTAAGTGTATTGTGTACTGTCACTTATTGCTCCAACTCTGTTAACGGATAGCTTTATCAAATGAAAACAAAAAAAAAAAAAGCAAAGCGGAAAGCTGGATATATGCAGACCCCAATTTTATTATTAGCGCTTTTGTTTAAACATTGCCAAACTTCTTCAGATCTCAGATTGTTTTTTTTTTTCCAGCAGTTTTTTGTTGATTTGTTTGTTAACTTCATCAAATGGCTTGGATCATGAATGAGAAAGGTTCCTTGACAGCATGTCCACTGGTTACTAGGTAAACAAATAAATGAAGAATGACATAAAAATTAATAATAACCAAATAATGATATGGGCAGGGGAAAAGTATAAGTACTTGTGTCCCAAGTGCTCAAAAACTCGATTCTAATTCATGTAGGATACAAATTTAGGCAAGTAGCTGTGGAGTGGATGCAGAAGGGGATTTAAGTGTAGGGAGCAAGAAGGGAGTTTAGGGATTAGAGTGCAATCAGGGAATTTAGGTTAAGAGAGAGGGGTGGAGTTTTAGGTTTAGGCAGTGATTCCTACCTTTAGGGAGAGGACGAGTTAAGTTTTAGGGTAAGGGAGTGAAAACATGGGTTGAGAGCTGTGTGGGAGTTTTATGGTTAGAGTTTACATTCTGGTAGGGATCTACAGTTCGATAGGATCAGGTGTTGAGGGCTACCGGGAGTTTGAGCAATTTTTCAAGCAATTGTGCCTTTGGCTACTGGCATGTGAGCGCCTTTAGTTGACCTTATCAGCGGTTTGGTTCAGTGGTTAATATCTATTTTTAAAGAACTCCAGCGTCACCGCACCTAACCTACAGACAGTGTGTAGAAATCTGTGTTATGCAGTATGGAGTTTTATGCATTCATTTTCTGTCTTTCTGGATTTTCTTCAGCTACTCAATTTCCCCTGCAAAAATATGCCTGTTGGTTGGCTTCTGTAAACTGTCAATATGTACTCATTTGCCCTGGATCTGTAGCCTAGGAATGGGCCAAGATAGCCTATCTTTTACTCCTCCAGATAATGATGAGCACATTGAAACTTAAAATATTCCTTAACTAAAGAAAAAAGATGACATATACCCTATTTACAGAATAATGTTAAAAACTTACAAAATAGGTTGAGAAAGTAGATCTGATTATAAAGAGTTAACAACTCTGCAAGATTACTTTTTTTCTTTACATCTGTTATATCGTCCTGTTGTGCTTAGTAATGTGCAGTGTAATAACTCTGGGATACGTAAGCTGTTTGAAATATTTATAAAAATTAACAGGTTTTGCTGGAGGCATTGTGATTTGCTTTAGGCACCTTTTATTTGAAATGGTCTCCAAACCTACAACAAAAGGGACCAAAACAGTTACCTCAAGCAATTAATGCACAGGTATCAGGAGTCAGAAAAGTGTGAGGTGTAATGAGGAAATTATTTTCTTTAAAACTGTCTTGCCAGCTTATACACATTAGATTAGGCACTTCATATCAGTTTTAATGCACTCAACATAAACAGTAGACAGCTCACATAATAGATGATAAAATGCATTTTTATCTCTTGTTTGAAAGCACATCCATTTACAATAACACAATAGGTATATGATGAGGTGTAATCAACACTGTATTTAAACACAAGTCATCTGTGTGCTGTGCCCCCTCCCTGAACACAAGAATGTCGTGAGAGCTGTTCAAGGGTGGACTTTTCAGTTGTTACTTTCAGCTTGTCTGTTTAGCATCTGGTTAACTAGTCTGACTGCTAGCATTTGACTTATGAGATAAAGATAAACTATGAAGTCAATGTAAATTGGATCGGTCATTTGGCTGAGTGTAACATCATTTTTCACATGGACAGCACTGCATCAGGGATATATACTGTAGCTTTATATACCAAAATGCATAAATCGCATACACATGTAAAATGCTAGATTTTAGATTTTAAAAACAAATGTCATGCAAGGTCTAATGATAAAATAGTAAACTGTATTCTTGGTTTCTGCATGTTGCTTTAAACTTATAAATTCAGATTGCAGTTCAGTGGACTTCTTGTTTAAATGAGCTAATGCATTTTGTGCCTAGGCTATGTGTATATGAGTATATAGCTTAATCATGATGTAATTTTTATCATATCCCTAAAACACTTGAATTCACAAATTTTCAAGTTAATGTTTTTGAGGAGGTGCTGCTCTGAAACTACACAATGTTGCATGATCTCATTAAAATCATTCAGTACTTTCTGACCAGACATGGGAGTCATCAAAATAACCCTGCCCTTTTCTAAAATTCTTATAGATGAAAAGCTTAGCTTCCCTATGGTTTTACACACACACACACACACACACACACACACGTGTATGTATATGTGTGTCTGTGTGTATAGGTTCATAGAAGGTTGCTAGGCTAGTACAAGCTTAGCTGTGTACGTTGAATGTTGTTTGCAGAGCGATTTTGTGATCAGCACCAACTGCCTCTGTCCATGAGGGCTATAGATGCCACCCCCAGGATGATTTTACTGTCACCCATCCAGTTGTTAAGGTTGCAGCTAAATAGGGTAATTTAGGGCTCTGCTTCACATCGAGTGGGAGCTAATTCCAGATGAGCGGCAATCGCTGAGAGTTATATCTGTCTCTCCAGCATGTTGTGTTAATGTCACAGGCTTGGTTGAGATCCCTGGAGCGAGTTTTTCTTGTCCCATTTGATTTTTGGATGTGCAGCATTTCCATCAAGGCAGGGTCAGAGACTGTTCTGTAGGCGAGGCACAGGTCGCCTCTTGGCAGCCTGTATGATGCAGTGTACAGTGACCGGGGCTTTCAGTCTTTCCATGTAGGTCATGTTTTGTAGGCCTTGGATTCTCTTGGTTGGAAACCTCTGTGGTCTGCCAGTTGCTGCAGGTGTTGGGTGAGGTGCATATAGAATTAAGGGAGCATTATAGTCAATTAGTGGTCTGATAAAGGTCGAGTACAGTTGAGTTATAACCTCCCTAGTCTTGGATGCAGTGCCCTTATTGCAATGTAAAATACTTTTCTTACCACTATGGACACATGGTGATCAAAGTTTAGATTGCTATCAACCTGTGTTCCCAAGTCTCGCACCACTGAGTTTGAGCTGAGAGGGGTTCTCTATGTATCATAATTAGCAGGGGCTGCTACTTTGCCAGTGGGGATAATGTGGTATTTTTTTGCGTTGTTTTAGTCCGTGACTTGGCATCAGTTATTTGTCTGTATCAGGCTCTTCAATAATATGTTAACATCGTTGGGGGACTTTATGATTGCACCCAGTTTACAGTCATGTGCAAACTTGGCAGAAACAAAGCAAAGCTTGTCCACCACGGAGAAGTTTAAAACTATTTAATACTAAAAATCAGCAAATATAAGAAAAATAAAAACAGTGAAACGTGCAGTCAGCTTAAAGTAAATGTATAAGCGCCATCGGCAGGAATGCCTTCATCAGATCCTGTTGCACTGTACTTTACTCATCAAATTTAAACAGAGGCTTAGCTAATCAAAGTCTACTTCCTCAGCCTCTGCCCTTTCAATAAACATTTTAAAGGGGACATTCTGTTTAGTCCAGGCAGTTTATCAGCCTACAAATCAGCAATCCAGCGAATTTCCACAATCTCAGTCGAATTGCAGAGATCCCCCATTCTTATATCTTCAGTCAATACTTCAAGAACCAGTAAATGAAAACTATAGCCAGGATAATTTATAATATGTTGTGACAAGGCATTGGTTTTTCTTTATAGCCTGATATAACTTAAATGGCACAATGCCCTCCCTTTAAAAGGTATGTTGGTCTTACCAACATAAAAATCAGTGTATACATTACAGCTAGCGACATAACATTCTTGGTATTGCAGTTGGCATAAGTCTTAATTTTGTATTCCTTCCTAGTAATAGGATGTTCAAAATAGTTCTTGAAATTTAGAAGCCTACATACTTTACATTTTCTACATGGGAACATACCCATTCTTTTAGTGACTGAGTTCATCTTGTTAGTAGTCTATCTTGACATAGCAGTTGTTTTAAATTCTTTCTGTTCTTAAAACAGAATCTTGGTGCATCACCCACTATACTTCGGATGTTTTCATCTGCTGTCAGGCTCTTCCAGTTGAAAATTTTTGAAGGTTCCATGGGCTGGATGAAGATGTAATTAGTAAATACTTAAGAAAATAAATCCAGGCAGTTCATTGGAAGGTGTGATAGTAAAAACTAAAACTCAAAACACATTGACCATATAATGCGAAGACAGGATTCACTAGAGAAGACAAGTGGTGGTGGCAGAGATTAAGGTGGATGGGCAGCATTACTGAAATGATGAATATGAATTTTCTAGAGCTTAAAGAAACAGTTCTCAACAGATAGTCCCTGGCATGCTGAAGTCCATGAGGTCACAAACAGTCAGATTTCACTTCTTCTTTCGGCTTTTCCTGGTTAGGGGTCACCACAGCGGAACTCTGGTCCGCTAATGATTGGCAGTAGATTTTTACGGTGCCAAGGTGTCAGCCCGATGCCCAATCTTCAACGAAGGCACGCCCATTCATGCATGTCTTTGGAATGCCACTTGACCACGGGGAGGACATGCAGACTACACACAGAAGGCACTCCAGCTGAGAATCTAACGGGAGAACCTCTTGCTGTGAGGCGACAACGTTACCGCTGCACCACTGTGGCTCATAAACAATTGTTTTCTTTCTTTGTGTTGTGTAATGTAGAACATTATTTGTTCTGCCATGTGCTTGTCGATTTTATAGTCATAAGAGTTATTTTTGGCATTATTATTGTTGTTTAGTGAAACATTCAGATTTCACTAAACAACAATCAATAATGCCGAAAATAACTCATGACTATAAAATCTGGCAAGCACATGGTAGAACAAATGATGTTCTGCATTATACAACACAAAGAAAGAAAACAATACCACACTAGACCTCATTATTACAGAAATGGCCAGCTATTGCAAGGATATTAATATAGTACCCAACAGCCTTATGACATCTGCCCAGTAGTCTCTGGTCTTTCAGGTCAGTAAAACCTAGCCCAGAAACAGTTGCTACTCAGTCATTCTCTACTCAGAAATTAAGTACTTTTGATCAACAATTTCTTACTCTTAAGTTATCACCATTTACCTCATGCAAGACCCAGAAACTGTCCTATTATTTTAATAGAATCCCTTTTTTCTGCATATTCAGGATTTACTCTTCCCCTTTTCTCACAGATGCTTGAGTGCAATAAATGCCCCTGGATCTCAAACGATAATAGAAATCTATTTAAGAGATATGAAATGGAAATACAGGAAGAAAAATGCTCCCAACATCCAACTGCACCAAACTTGTCTATCCTTCAGAATAGCAACCAACTCTGCCAAATCCCTTTTCTTAAGGGCCAAACAGATGAGAACCACCAGATATCCAAAACTGTTTTGGAAGGAAATAAAATCCCTCACAGACCATATTACTACTATATTTTATTTATTTAACAGTTGTTTCCTGGGAAAGTCTGACTAGGACAAGAGCTTATTTTCAGAGGAGGCCCAGGAAGCATGTCTTTGGAAAATGTGAGGAAACCGGTGTACCCGGAGGAAACCCATGCAAATGCAGGGAGGACCTGCAGACTCCAAACAGAAGGCACCCCAGCCAAGAATCGAACCGGAGAACCTCTTGCTCTGAGATAACATTAACCACTGCACCACTATGCCAACCAATTTACTGACCCATCATTTGCCACCAACAGTAACACGATCAACCCCAAAGAAACTGTAATAATTTTCTTATTCCCTCAGTCCAAGCCATTACCAAACCCTTCATTCCCTCCGTACTGGGTATTACTTCCCTCAGGATACAACAGATTACAAATTTGTATACTCCAGCAGACTATGCAGCTTTATTCTACTTCAAAGAGATTTCAGGAAAGGAAACTAAATCATATCTAAAAACAGGACAAGTGATTTCAAAAAAGGAAACTAAATCATATCTAAAAAAAGGACTTAAACCCTCTTCTGCTAATATCAATTCAATGCACCCTACCTTCCTTAAGAGTGTAGCTGGAAAATTTGCCAAACTTCTTAATCTTCAACCCATTACTTACTACAGGAGTTGTTCCATCAGTGCTAAAACATAGTCTGCTTAGACCAGTCTCCAGCCTCTGCCCTCTAGCTAAAATATTTGGGAGAATACTTTATAAATAAATGATTAAGCATATGAGTATCTGTGGCCTTCTTTCCAGTAAGCAGCATGGATTCAGAAATGCATTTAACACCACTACGGCCCTATTTTCTGCAACTGACACAATCTATGGTAATCAGCCGTGGTCCCATTATGGCTGGTGTATTTGTTGATATAACTCCTACATTTGAAACTGTAAACTACAGAATGCTTATCACTGAGCTACATAAACTTAACTTTGGAAGTAGCACCATAAAATGGTTTTAAAGCCATCTAGAAAATAAAACCTTTCACGTCCTCTGTAACCACCAGCTTTCATTTAAAGCAGATACCTCTCAAGGGTCAGGTTTAGGACCCCTGCTGTTGGCATTATTTATTAATGACCTTTCAGAAGAGTGTTGAGGTTTAAATTTAACATTCTACTCTAATGTTGTGCTACCCTGTAGTCTTATACATCTCACAATCGCCTACAAAACCAACTCCAGCAGTCCTCCTCACCTCTCTTCCAGGGCAGAAAGTAACAACCTTTCCATAAACCACGAAAAAAGACCAATGTGATGCTCTGTTCCACACCTGACTAAATCTGTGAACTGCCCCCCTGCACAATAACTGTTGATCATAATAATACCATTCCCATGTTATCTGTATAAAATCACGGGCATAACTCTTGACCCCTTCCCCTCACCACTCACCCTGACATTATAGTTAAAGTAACGACACAGCTAAAACTATGCTATAGAATTTCACATCTTCTCTCACTTGATGCCTGTAAAAAAAGTTCTTCCAAAGCTAGTATGGGCTTCCCTTACTGTTTTCCATTCCTCCTATAATACCCACAGATGTCAGACAGCTGAAAACAAAATGTTCACATTTGCATTACTTGTAGAACTTCATACCCATCACGTCAGCCTTCTTAATAAAAATCAGTTGACTGCCTTTAACTGGAAGATCTGTCTTCCTGTTAGATGCACTGATATATAACATTTTTAAATGAAGGGTACTGTCCACCATTTAAGAGAAGACTTCCTATAAGAGAGCCAACTTTTGCTGTAAGAAGCAGCCATAATAATGTTGTGCTATTGTAGTTAATGGAGAGCATGCATTTTCCAGAATTGTTCGTGCCCTGTGGAACAATCTCCCATTGAAGGTAAAAGGTCAAGGTACTCTGCAAAGTTTTGAGAGAGCCCTGACAGATCATCATATAACTTGTAAATGCTTTAGGGATAATGGTTATTATGATTTCCTGGCTCATCAATTCCAAAGTGAAATAGCTTTCAAGTGTTTCATAGACAACCCAAATTGTTAACCTGATGCGTATATGAGAATCATACTTGTATACAAGTTATACATACTGTAAATATTATTGTAAACATATTGTACTCATAGTATATAGATTGTACATCTGCAAATAATGTTGGTAACTTAGATGTCTACCTATGTTAAAGGAGGCTTCACACAGTATCAGGCAGTCAAATCTAACTAGCGTACAAACTTTATTTCCACACTTTCGTCGCCAGACTTCCTCAGAACACAATTCAGTGATCCACGCAAACCTTTTTAAACTATCCATGAATAAACAATTATACAATTAACCAATAAAATCATGTAATTAACTGTCACAATAAAATGCAAAAAAGCATTGTATACAATAATATAAAACTATTATATAAAAGTTTTGTTTTCTTCTAAATAGTTTTTAAAGTCACCTTCCCTTTTGTGTCATTACAACATTTACCTTATACTTTAAAGGTACCTGGACAACATACTTTAGAATGTTCTAAATATAAAATGTTTCTGTTTTCTATAATAGAGCAAGGTATGATGGATTTGAGGGGAGGTGACTTTAAAAACTATTTGGACAAAAGAAAATATTTTGGCAGATCATATTAGAAGCTGATAAAAACAGGTTTAAATGAATCTATTAATATAAAGTGTTTTTTAAGGGATAGGAAGTTAAAAGTGTGCAAATAACTATTTAATATTTATGAAAAGGTATAACACTCTTATATTATTGTATGTAATTTTTTTTCATCTGGTGATGTATTTTATTGTGAGCTAATTACATGATTTTATTGGTTAATTGTATAATTGTTTATTCATGGATAGTATAAAAAGGTGTGTGTGTATTATTGAATTGTGTTCTGAGGAAGTCTGAAGATGAAAGCGTGGAAATAAAGTTTGTACGCTAATCCTGAGATTGCTATGCCTATTTTCATCAAGCCTTCATTGTGCCATGGGGTCCAATACCTTGTTTTTGCTTTGTTTCGAAACTAACTATTGGCCAGTGTGTTTCACTAAGCTAAGATGATTATGTATTTGGTTGGTCTTCATTTTACTGTTACTATTTAAAGCTGTATTATTAAATGAGTGGTTGGACCTGTTGTATAACTAAAGTTAGCTGTAATACATAATTTTTGTAGTTTACAGCTAACCACATTAATATTTAGTCATTTTAAATAATTTATACAACTGTCAAACTGCTGCTGCCAAGGAGTGCCTACATCTGAATATCTTTATGTTGAATTTTACTGTGTATGTTTTGTTTTTGTCCTCTGGGCCCAGCTCTGGACTAAAAGGGTCTTTGGACCGCAAAAGTAAAAAAAAGTCTTCCTGTCCACTGGTTCAGAAAGAGATGGAGTTACTTTATTTATTTATTTATGTTGGACATTATTTATTTTGTTGACTGGGAAAGTCCAACTGGGCAGAGCCCATTTTCAGGGAAGGCCTGGGATAAAAAGCTCCATCATAGTACTTTTATATTAACAAGTGAACTTCAGACATATCTCAGAAAAACAAGTTACATTTCTCAAATAAAAAAAAAAGCAATTATAAGTCAGGTATATACAGTAAAGTATTTACATCAAAAATTATAAGTCTGTACAGTTCTGGTAGCTGTAAAGTTTTGCATTAAGGAAATTGATTTATACTGTAGAAGGGGAAACATTGTTGTAAAGAAGTTTGGTGTTCTTAGTACATAAAGGTTTGTAAAGAGTTCAAGAGATATAATAAATTAAGTTATAAAATTATGCAGGAGAGTAGATATTAATATGGTACAGGAACA
This sequence comes from Protopterus annectens, assembly GCF_019279795.1. Classification (NCBI taxonomy): domain Eukaryota; kingdom Metazoa; phylum Chordata; order Ceratodontiformes; family Protopteridae; genus Protopterus; species Protopterus annectens. Next base: position 1,072,732,072 of record NC_056737.1, read on the forward strand.
TAGTCATAATAGCATATGAGTGAGAGAGCAGGATATAGGGTTAATGCTATTCATTTACTTATATTACCTGCCTCTAACCCTCCCAGAGGCCAATTCTTTGTGTTCATGTTTCATAGCTAGGCTTTTTAATACTGTTTTAAAGGCTTTAACATACTAAAGACTCCCAAATATATCACTAGTGAACAGGTCCTCAATGCACTTACAGCATCAGTGAGCCCCGATAATATCCCTTAATAGCATGAAACACAACCTGTCAGGATGACTATAATCAGTATTTAACCATAGCCACCCATCAGGCTTCATGCCAAGTGAAGGGAGGGCAGCAACTGTTATCCTTATGCACAAGAGTGGGCCATCTATGGACCTTGGGTAACTCCAGACCTTACATCTTGACTTCTCATATAGAAAGCCATGGAAATGATAAACGATGACAGAGAAAGCCTTCAGACACTGGATACAAGCCTTTTGTCAAAGCAGGTCATGCCTTCACAACCTGGTGGATGACTTTGAGAAGGTCACCAGAGCAATGGGCGAGGGGAAAACGGTGAATACTGCCTACCTTCATATGTCCGAAGCACTTGATACAATACTCGACTCTGACATTGTAGACAAACTTATGAAATTAGGTATAAACCCCTGTATCACCCACTGGACAGCTGGCTCAAAGATAGGACTCAAGAAGTTAGGATAGGAGAGTCTACCTCCACAAAAAATGCAGTCACAGCAGAGTTCCTCAAAGTTTGGTGCTGGGGAAATTATTTTTTGGTATCTACTTCTCTGAAGTCAAGGCCAACATCAAGGGCCTTTGGCTGACCAAGTTTGCACAATTGTAAACTCCCCCAAGGACACACACACCTCCCAAGAAGGCCTGATTCAGACCAATAACTGTTGCCAGACACATGGTTAAAACTAAATGTCAGTCAAGAAATGCATAATAGTATCCTTTGGGAAGATGGCTACCTCTGGAAACTACCACATTGATAATAACCCTAAGACTAGCCCAGTGGTCAAGGATATGGGAACACATGTGGATTGTGATCTGGCCTTTGATCATAATGTATCTGCCATGGTAAAGAGATTATTCTGTGCTGCACAACTTACAAGCAAGGGTATGGCATCTAGGTCCAAGGATGTCTTTGTTCTGTTGTACTCAGCCCTCATCAAACCAATCAGCGAGTACAGTGCCCCTTTCAGTATGCACATGGCCAGGCATATACAACTGGAACATCCACAGAGGTTCCTCACAAAAATAATACTGGGCATAAACAACATGGCCAAGGTGGTTGCCTCAAAGGCCTGCTTCTGTACTCTGCCACCTGTAGACCGCAGAGAGGCAGTTTATGCCTAGCCTATAGAGCATCTTCTTATCCCACTCTGATAGACCTGTTGCACATCCGTAAAACAAATAGCATCATAAATACCTGATCTAGGGATCTACTTTTCAATATAAATGGGGCATGTTGGAGGGAGAGGTATGTGTATCAGAGACAAACCCCTTCACTGGAACAATCTTCTTTTCCAAATGAAGCAGAATTCTTCCCTAACCCAATTCAAACATAACTTGGACCACTGGATGGGGAATTGGAACTTTACTCTTGGTCTGGTATCTATGTCTCTGTTAGAGACAGCCTCTAAATGCTTGACCACCCACTCGCAAGCCCTAGATATACCCTTTAAAATATCCCTGTGGTATCAAAACTTGTCTGATACACCTGGGAAGTATAAGTAACTGGGGTCATCAACCTAGTGATCACCTGTAAACACATAATAATTCATTTTCAGCAGCTAACAGGAATATTAGTTAGATTTGGCTCTGTAGGCACTGTACTTTCCGGACTTAGTAACACAGGTCATGTGCAGCCTTATGGGGTTTCCTGACATACTAAAATCTTTTTTTCCCACAAAGGTAAAGCTACAATTTTTGCCATGGAAAAACCTAGTTCAGGATCAAGGACAGGTTAATCCTGTTTTACAGGAGTAGCTGGTATCAAAGGTCATATCAATTACAGTTGAGATGCACTGGGCTGCAGGCATTCCTGAAGCACACATCAGCAGCAGAGGGACAGGGAGATGGATCGGCTGTAAGGCTGATGACACATTTCTTACTTCTTAACAGTCTCCTTGGTAACTACATAGTGGCGTACAGAATCAGACTTATGGCAACTGTGAATTATGAAGACTTCAGTTTATATGAGCTGATGGCTGTCTGAACTCTGACAAAGGCAAGATGCAGTGTTGGTGCACTACAGATGTGTGCACATTTCCTTAATGATATTTCTGGCGCACTTTGTTTTCTTGGGTTGTATTTCATGAGAATTATTGTAATAATCCGTTATAAGGATTTTTTTGTTACGCTTTTGGTTCTTAGACTGTCCTATCACTTTGTCTCTTAAGAAAGAAACTACGGTTATAATTTGTCACAGGATTCTCATATTTTTGTATTCCACACACTTTTTTGTTATATCAAGCAGTCTTATTGACAGTGTGTCGTGTGACAGCAATTTATGCTCTAGGACTCATTGCCAAGAATTGGGCATATCAGATGCAAGACTGTTTGGGGCTCTTGGGACTCCATCCACTAGAGCTGTTCGTAATTCCTCTCAGCATATCTCTGGTCTCCAGCAGCAATTCCAGCAGTGTGAGCTTATCTTGTCTTTTCTCCCAAAGGGGCATTGAGCAACCTACTGCCCCATTCATTCACCCCAGCTATGTGTGCATTCCAGCCAACTTTTCATGAACACACTACCTCTATACTAGTAGGCTAACATAAAACATTAGAAGAAATTATTCAACATAATTACCCTTATTTAGCCCAGGATTAATTCTGAGTCAAATAAGTATTGTTGTGAAGGCTAATCTTCCTTTTGGCTATGGCATTCTTTAGAGGATATGGGCTCTAATAACCTGTAAATGTATTTGGTTGTACACTGTATGACTCAACAGTCTCGGGGCTCACCATTTGTTAGCTTGTTTATGCTTGAATAACCAAAACACCATGACGCAGAAAATAAAATATGAGGAACTACAGGAAAACACTTTTTACTAAGCCAGTGTAAGGAGAGGCACAGATGCAAAATGCATGAAGTTAAGCACTTTCGTTCTCTTTAATAAGTAGAACTTCTTCAGCACTTAAAACTGCATACTTAAAATCAAGTTTAAAAGTCACATGATTAGTCTGCGACCAATCACAAAATCCTTTGTGCTAACCTATCCCACCATTTTTAAAAAGCAATTAACTGAAAGATAAATTGTACCAATGAATAAATAAGTACAGTGTATATCTGCAGAATCAAAAGTGATTTACATTCTGTAGGTATACAGCTTTGTGATTGGAGAATTCAAATTTTCAGCTTTAACATCCTCAGAAGGGTTTTCAGTAAGCAGCCAAGCAAACCACCTATTACAGTTCCAGTTGCAGCAGCCCTGGAAGTGGCACCAGCCAAATCATAAGCACATTTCAAGAAGTGGGTAGCCACATGAGACACAGAAGCAGTTAAGATGACACAATGTTGTTTTTTCCTCAGATTTTTCTTCAGATGCTTAAAAAGATGCTGTAATGTTCCTCACGTTCTCAAAAGAGGCAAGCATAAACTTTTAACATATGAGCTTGAAAACTGAGAATTCTAAACTTAAGTGTCACAGAAGACTACACTGCCATTCTCCATGAGATAGAGAGGTACTGTTTGGACCATGTGTTGCAGAGATCTTTAAAATGGGTTGAGAGGGGAAAGCTAATTCAGGGGATTTATCCAAATTTTTAGCCTTTTTCTCCAAGTTTGTTATGGAGTTTAATGCTACCTCTACAGCCTTTTACAAAAAGCAAAATAAACAGACACAGCAAGATGCTGGCAAGCAGACTTTTTAAAAAGGAATGGCAGAGTGGTGCCAAAATGAAAGACATCCCCAGAATAGAAGACAGTCTAACAAGTCTGAATTACTATCTTCAGAATCCCTGGCAGACCTTTAACCCATCCCAAAAATCTGAACTTCCATTTCTCTTTTTGGTAACTGACATACTTTCTTCATTCTCACTGCAGCAGTTGCTTGTAGGCAGTTTCGTGTCAAGGACACAGTACCCAGCCAGATTGCCAAAGCTCCGACTCCCCTCCCTCTCACTCACTCTGGTTACTGATGGACTGCACCTTTTTTTGGAGGGAGCTATAGCAGCAACCCGAATGAGGAAAATCTTCCGAATTTTACTGCTGACTTAAGCTGAAGCATCTCTCTCTGGCTCCAGAGGAACATCAGTCAGTCAAAAGCCTCTTTCCTAATGGATAAGATCCTTTTTTGGGGACCCTTTTCTCTCATAAATATTGTTATTGAATATTTGTGGTATTATTTCTTATCTCTTTTTTTATAAACAAGAAACATCTTTAGTAAAATATCATGTGTGATTTAGGCAAGCTTACATTTATATAAATGAAAATAAACCATACCCACACAATCTCAGTTGCAGACATTATATATTGCAAACCATGCCGACACACCTGTAGCTGTAAACATTAGACATCACGTATAATATATCCAGTCATTGTCAGTCAGCTATTACATAGCTCATTCAAATCCGTCTTTCTTTTAAACTTCATTCCTTCTCTGCATGTGTCAATCCCACACTTTCCATTTTTTCCTGTGTAATTTGCTCCTACCCTTTTCTAACGATCCCAATTCCAGTTGTTTTATCTCTGTTATTATCTTCGCTACTTCTAGTCAAGTTGGTTTAGACTTAGATTCTCATTTTCGAGTAACTGCTTTTTTGGCAACTATGCTCACTCTACATCTCTGACAGAGCAGTCTGCAGGGAATCTTTAAAGTCTGCCAACTCATTATATTCCCAGAAAATATGTTCTGAGTTACCTCCTCCTTCGCCATCACACCTCCAGCATTTGTTGTCTACCTGAGGAAACATTTTTTGGAGTATACTTGTGGTATAAAAATACCTATGTAAACACTTCCAAGCAAAAATCCTAAATCTTCTAGACTTTGTTGTATATTTTGGAGGCATACACATATCCCCTATTATTTATTTTTAAATTGTTTATCCAATCTATCTTCCCAATCCTTTCTAACCTTTGATTGATTCTTATAGTTAACATGCATTGTTTTATATGCTCTACTAATTATTCCTTTCTTAACTGCAATTCTGTTCCAAATTCTACTGAAAACTACCAGTACTGGTCTTTCGTTTAGGTCTGTCCATATTTCTTTCTCTTTGCCTATACTCTAATAGCAATTCTTGATGGGGAAGGCAATCTCTAGCCTGCAGTCCAAATAAGTTCTTGATGTCTTCACATTCTATTACCTTTTTATCTCTAGTTATTTGCTCCCAATAGCGTGTTTTTTTCGCTAATTTTCTCCAGTAAATTCCAGCCTCCTCTTGCCTGTTGTCTGTATCCCTAATTGCAGTCATTCCTATCAGCAGAATCTCCTTTCTCCATTCCCATGTTGGCGTAGTTTGGAATACTTGCTACTACTTTATGAATATAATGACTATTGTTATTCTCCTTAAAGGTCTGCATCCAAAATCGTCCTCGTCTCCTTGTTTCCTGACCCCCCTCCCCCATTTCATCATCATCATCCCTTTCCACTTTGAATTATAGTTTTCTGCTTGTCCTATGTATAGGAGCTTTAACAGTGTTGCACTGAAATACCCTTTCAAATCGGGTAATCCCAGTCTGCCCTATTCTCTTTGAAGAATAAGTTTGTACCACTTGACTCTTGCCGTTTTTCTCTCCCAGATAAAATCCTTCAGCTTTTTATTAATTGCTGTCCACAGCATCTCTGGTTAAAAAAAAAATATGCCTGACCAGTGTACAAGACTAAAGGGACTAAAAAACTTTTAACTGCTTCTATCTTACTATCCATATCCATATAACAGAGCTTCCATTTTCCCAGTTTTTGTATTATCTTTTGTTTTTCCATATCCTTAGCTGCCATACCAGACTAATTTTAATCCGTATTTATAAATACTTCATTTAATCATGTCCCCCTAAGTAGCTATATCTCTGAAGCATTTCATGGGTGGGTACATAATTTACCACTATTCCCTTTGTTTAGCTTCATTAATTTTGTATCCCAAAAAAGATTTGAAACTGTCTCCATATGTCCCACAGCACTGTAATGTCCCATTCTGGTTTTGTTTGGTGTAAAATACTGTCATCTGCAAATAAAGCCAGCTTTTCTTGACTACCATCCCAATTATATTTTTGAATTTCTGAGTCCCTTATTTTCTTTGCCAGTGGTCATAAATATAATACAAATAACAAAGGGGAGAGAGGAAAACCCTGCCTGGTTACTCTGCTTAAGCAGAGATTATCAGAGAGAACCGAACCCCACTTTAATTTTCATCTCCGATCCCTCATAGTCTTCCTAATCAACCTTATTTTTTTTAAACACCTTTATTGAATTATCATTTGTAACACAGGCAGATTGACATTCATATAAAAGTAATCAAACTGTATTAAACATTCTACTTCACATATATTGCTATATATAATATAACCTAAGCAACATTACATAATTGATTCAATTCCTGCCCTTTTTTATGCAAGAAACATCTTTACTAAACCATCACTTATGAAATACGCAAACATACATTTATATAAATGAAAATAAACCACAGTGCAATAATCCTAGTTGCAAGCATTTTACATCACAGACCATACTGACACACTCCCAGTTGCAAACATTACACATCACTTATCTACCGAATCATTTTCAGTCATTAACATAGCTCATTTAAGTCCTGCCTTCTTTAAACTTCATTCCTCCCCATATGTATTGTTCCCACAATTCCCATTGTTTACTATGTAGTTTGCTCTTACCCATTTCTAAAGATCTCAGTTCCAGTTGTTTTGTCACTGTTACTGTATTCACTACTTCTAATATAGTTGGTAGATTTTTATATTAATTTTCTAGTAATTGCTTTTTTGGCATCCACAATAATTAGATACAGCAAGGCCTTACAATGTCTAGGCAATTCCGATTCTGTATCATAGCTCTGAAAAATCATCTCCCTCATCACACCAATCTGCCTACCCAGCATCTCCGACAGTGCATCCAGCAGGGAATTTTTAAAGTCCATCAACTCACTGCACTCCCAGAAAATCCAATTATCTCTTTCTTCCCTGTCACACCTCCAGCATTTGCCGTCTACCTGAGGGAAAAATTCTCTGGAGTCTACTTTGGGTATAAAAATATCTGTGTAAACACTTCCAAGCAAAAATCCTAAATCTTATAGATTTTATTGCATATTTGGGAGACATACATATATCTTCCCATTGTTTCTTTGTCAATTGCTTATCCAGTTTATCTTCCCAATCCTTTTTAAACTTCTCTGATTGATTCTTATAGTTATCATGCAATGTTTTATATACTTTATTCCTTTTTTAAATGGCAGCTACTGTTCTACATTCTACTAAACACTCTGCCAGTGCTGGTCTTTTGTTTAGTAGACCCCCCCCCCATTTCTTTCTCTTTGTCTATACTCTGATAATCAGTCTTTGATAGGAAGGCAATCTCTAACCTGGAGTCCAAATAAATTCTTTGCATCTTCCCATTCTATCATCTTTCCCTCTGTAGTTATTTGCTCCTCTTATTTTGGTTCCTTTAACAGCTTTCTCCAATAAAATCCAGCCCCCTCTTGCCTATTGTCTATATCCTTAATTGAAGACATCCCTATCAGCATAATCTTCTTTCTCCATTCCTGTGTTGGCTAGGTTCTTAGGATACTTTCTGCTACTTTATATAGTATTCTATATTATTATTGTTATTCTCCTTAAATCCTTGCATCCAAAATCCCAGTGTCTCCTTGTTTCTAGAGCATCCCTCCTGTTTCATCATCATCACTTTCTACTTTGAATTATACTTTTCTGCTTGTGGTATGTATGCCTTAACCGTGTAGCTGTGAAGTACCCCTTCAAATCAATCCGCCCTGTTCTCTTGGAAGAATCAGTTTTATCCCGCTTAACTGTTGTCATCGTCCCCTCCCAGGTAATGTCTTTCAAATCTTTATTAATTGCTATCCACAACTTCTCCTTTGAGCGTAAAAATATGTGTGACCTGTACATTACACTAATGGGACTAAAAACATTTTAACTGGTTGTATCTTACTATCCAGATCCCTATATCAGACCTTCCATTTTCTCACTTTTTGTATTATCTTTTGTTTAGTCTCTTCCCACATATCCTTAGCTGTCACACCAGAATCATTTTAATTCATACTCCTAAGTGCTTCATTTTATCATATCCCAGTAAATGTGGATATTACTGAACCAGTTCATATATGGGTACATAATCTACTGCTATTGCCTTTGTTTTAGCTTCATTCATTTTGTGTCCCAAAAAGATGTTAAACGGTCTCAAAATGTTCCGCAACACTGTAATAGCTCTGTTTGGTTTTGGTAGGTTTAAAATAATATCATCTGCAAACAGAGCCAGCTTTTCTTGACTACCATACCAGTTATATCCTGGAATTTCTGGGTCCCTTATTTTCTTTGCCAGTGGTTCTAAATATAATGCAAATAACAAATTGGAAAGAGAGCACCCTTGCTTGGTTCCTCTGCTCACACAGAAATGATCTGAGAGGACCCAACCCACTTTAATTTTTGCCTTCAATCTCTCATACATCCTCTTAATCAACTTATAATTTCATCATGGAATGCAAATGCTTCCGTTGTTCTGCTCATAATGTCTCAGCTTACTATGTCAAATGCTTTCTCTGCATCAAGACACCCCAACAACAGTGGTATTTTCTTACATTCTGCTTCACTCTAGATCATTGTTATTTTAATATTGTCAAATGCTTGCCTCCCCTCCACAAAACCACATTAATCCACATCTGTCAATTTCGGCAACACTTTTGCCACTCTTTTAGCCATTAGAGACATAAACACTTTATAATCATGGTTTAGTTTTGAAATGGGCCTGTATAAAGCTAGATCTGATGGATCTTTACTCTATTTAGGTATTACACCTACCACTGCTTTCTTCCAGGATGTTGGTACTTCTCCTCCTCTTAAAATACTCTTAAACAAGACCTTGCAGATCTTTATAATTTTTCCCTCTTAGCTTCCAAATTCCACAGAAATACCATTTACTTCTGGGACTTTCCTGTGGCTTGGTTATACATCACCATTTTATCTCATCTCCTCTTATTCTGTTAGTAGTTGAGCCCCTACCCTTGGAATATTTTATTCTTCCATAAAAATTTCCACTTGTACCTTTTCTTGATTTCCACATTTCTCTGCTTTATACAGAGTTTCATAGAATTTCCAAAATATTTCTAATACTTCTACAATGATCCCTTGTTATCTTCCTTGTTATAGGCACTCTAAGCTTGGTGACAGCTCGTTTTACTTTCTTTTGCTTGACTCATTGTGCTTAAAAGTTTTTGTGCTCTAGAGATAGTATCAATCTTTCTAAACTCATGCATGTTATCGAGGTAATCCCTTATTTTTTTGTTTAGCATTCTGCAATTTCTCCAACTCTTTTCTTTGAGATCCCCCCTATTTTGCACTGCTTTAACATTTGTCAGTCCCTCTAAATAATTTGTGTTATTTCTTAACCATACCTCCCTTTCTTTTATTTCCACCCTATTTTAAACTCTATTTTAATTTTATTCCATTCCCTAACTATATTTTCAGAAGAAGTTTCTATCTTCTCTAATAGCTCCTAATAATTTCCACTACATGTTTAGTAAATTTCTCTGTTTTCAACAGATAGGTGGGAAAGCATCAGTGTCTCATTTTTGTTTCACTGCCTTGTGTTTTTGTTTTAGTTATTATTGGTGCATGACCTGCAGTTGTTTGAATGTGTATCAAGACATTCAATTAAATGCACATACTCCTGTGAAATGTAAATTCTGTTTAGCCTAGCTCTATTTTTGTATCTTGGGAAATATGTAAATTCAATCTGAATTCCTAGTACTGAATTCACATCTTCCATGCAAAATATTTTCACAAATTTCTTTAAAAATGTACCGGCCTTTGATATATTTTCCCTTCTGGGTCCCTCAGGCACATCTACACTATTGCAAATCAAATTCAAGTCTCCACCTATTAAGTAATATTTCTTGTTGAAAGCTGATTATTTCTCCCAGAATTTTCTTAATCTCCATTATAACATTTTAGCTGGAATAAAAATACATGCTAGTGTAATCTTCCTCCCTTGCAAGTAGCCCCTTAGTACTACAAATTTACCACTATTGTCTTTTTTATTCTCTTATGTTGCCATTGGAGCTCCTCTTGCAATTAATTTAAGTACTGCCCTCTTCCTTTGCCCCAGGTATTCCACTAATTAACCGTCCTGAAAACTGTTCTTCATCAAATTCACATGTTCAGTTCTTTCCAAGTGTGTCTCCTGTAGCATAGCTATTTGCACTCTACTTTTTAATCTAGGTCACTACTGTTTCTTTTTTGTTTTTATCTCTGAGACCATTAATGTTTAAAGACATTATAGAAAGCATCATATTCTTGAGAGATTATTATTCCCTCCTTTTATGTATAACAGCTTTTTTGTTGCATGCATGTACTGTTTGGTAGGTTAATCTTTTATACAGTTGTTTCTCATCATCTCCATTTGAGCCTATGTCACATCGTAAAAAAAGTTTTGTTTTATTGAAAACCCTCAAACTAAAACACACACACACACAGCCACACACACAGACACACACACACACACACACACACACACACACACACACACACACAATATCCCCCCTAAAACCTATTAACTTAATAACACACAAAACTATGTACATTTTCAAATATTGAAGTTTTACCCTCCTAATAGGAACACATGCTCCAAACTGGCAACCACCCACACAGACTCGAGCTAACCTAAAAGAAAGGTTATCCATCCAAAGATGAATGGTATTAGCCTGAGGTTCTATTAAGTGCTGTCTGATTTTGTCTTATCTTTATATCTCTCTCAGCTGGGAAAATGCATGAATGCTTTCAAAAAACATTTTTCTCCAAGTCATTTCTCCTTATCAGATTAGAGACATGAGAACCAGACACAAAACTGTTTACTAAAAAAGCCTTATAATATTCAATATTCTTTTTCATTTGCTTGCTTTCTGTTAAAACTTGTTACTAGATTAAGCTAATGGCTTTAACCCAGTCATTCCCCTGTGCAGGATTGTGAAAAAGCACCCTAATTTTAATGTTTCCATGCTCTATTTTAACCAGAGTTTTTCTACATTGCAATGCCTACATTTCTTAAAACTGAACAAGGAGAAAGAGAGAAGGGAGAAAGAAACAAAAAAGAAAAACAAAGTGCACTGATTTACATTAGTATTCCCATTACACTTAAAATGCTGAAAAAACTTTATTTGATAACATGTAGAGAAAATCGTGCACAACTTAAAAATAGTACTGTTAAAAAATAGTTTTGCTTACAGTTAACTTTCTCCCTCCTCTTCCCCTGTCCTGAGTATTTTTCCAAACATTAATGACATGAAGTAGGGCATATGCTTTACAATCCCCTGCAAGTTTAACCGATTCCAAAAACGTCCAATATTTCCAGATTTTCTTGTTCTGTCATGTTTCACAAATATAATTATTGCTTTGTAATCCCACATTTGTCAATTTCCAAGTTACTGATTTCATTCCCCAATTGTTAATTACATGAAGTAGGGCATACGCTTTAGAGTCCCCTACAAGTTTAACGAAGTCCAAGAAAGGCCAATATTTCCAGATTTTCTTGTTCAATTTCTGTTCATCTCCTTCTCCCAAACCCTGTCTCTGCTTCCTTTCCAATGTACTCTCTATTCTTCTAGTCAGCTTTTGTGCTTTTTTCCCCTCTCTCCAGCATTTTCTGTTGAAACACTGGAAAAGGTTTCTGTGTGGTCTTTATTACCAGAAGAACAAGAAGCAGACTCTCCTTCACAGCTCACTTTTTGTTAGGAAGACTTTTGTATTTCTTCATTAACATGTACGTCATCAAAAAAATGATTTTGTTTCTCCAGGTTAAAATTCTTTGAAGACAGCTGGATACAGCAGTTTGAATTTCACGCCTTCTTGACATTTTTGAATAATGGGATAAATTTACTCATCTGCCTGGTGTACAATGAGTAATCATTCACGACAAACACTCGGCTGTCTTCCACTAATAGTATTTTGCCCTTTTTCCTCAGTTTTGTCAGAATCAACTCATTCTGCTGCTAAGATTGCACTTTTACTATTAAAGGTCTACATTGTTTTCTCATACCCAGGTTTGGAGATGCACACACTGTGCCCTTTCAATTTACAATTCCTGTTGTGGAATACCAGTCCAGTTGCTTATTTAGTATTTAGTATCCTTCATACTCAATCATTTGATATTCTCTGCATTTCAGAAACCTGGCTAAAACCTACTACTAAAGACACTGAAATTATTCCCCAGGGCTATAATATAGTAAGACTCGACCGTCCCAACCGCAAAGGTGGTGGTGTTGCAATTCTTTTTAAAAATCATCTGAATATCACTACCCTTCCAGACTCTCCAACTCAAGATAACAAGATAGAAGTCATCATTGCTAAACTTCAATTAAATTCCAAAAAATCCCTTTATATCATTTGCATGTACCTGCCTCCTGGTAACAATATACCTATCTTTGAAAATTATCTCAGTTGGGTATCGGCTACTTATCCTCAAGAAACCATAATACTAGGCGACCTTAACATAGACTGGAATAGCATTAATGCTGAAAACCCTTCATCTCATATCAACCTTCATAGTTTTACCCAAACTATTACTTCAACTACTAGGCTAAATAAACATAGTAATAGAGAAAGCATTCTAGACTGGATACTTATAAACAGAGTCGAACATAACTACTGAACAGGAACCCTGCCTGATGATGTTAGTGATCACTCTTTAACTTTCATAACTAGGGAAAAGACTGATTGTACTATCCCCCACATTACAAGAAAAGTACGCATCATCAAAAATTTTAATCCAGACCTGTTTCAGACTGAACTTGGGTTATGTAACTGGAACCCCTTAAAAATGCTTCCTCTTGAAAATGCAGTAATCTACTTTAATATAACTTTTTTATCCATTCTTGATAAACATGCTCCTGAACGTAGTATTAGAATGAAATCTAATTCAGCCCCTTGGCTCTCCCATGAGACAAAAAAACTTATTCTTACTAGAAATAAAGTCTGGGCCTCATGGAGATCCCACAGAAATAACCCTGACTTTCTACACTTCCGTCAGCTTAGAAATTTAACTAAAAAGGCAGTAATATCTGACAAAAAGAAATTCTACCTTGAACTACAGCAAAATCATCTTAACAATTCTAAACTCTTCTGGTCCTCAGTCAATAAACTCCTCACCCCAGGAACCTCTAAAACACCTTCCCCAATTAATGCTGACCCTGACACCCCTCAACAAACTGCAGATGCCAAGGTCATCGCATATCCTATATCTATTCTCATAAATAGGACCATCAAAGAAGAAATCATCCCTGATATCTGGAAGGCCTCTCATATCATCCCACTTCATAAAGGTGGAAATTCCACTGACTATTCTAACTATAGACCTATTGCTCTCCTCTCACCCTTGGCAAAAATTATGGAAAAATGTAACCATCATCAACTTGTACAATATCTCTCTCCGCTATGCAGAAGCTTCTTCAGAAAGACAACAAGAAGCACAGAAAAAAGCACCAACATTTAAAACAGTGTTACCATGATGTCACTTCCTTAGATACTTTGTAGCTAAGTTACTAAACAAGCTCGTATCCCCATACATCATATATATAAATAGAGGATACCCGGTTCTTCTGATTTGATTGAGAAGGTTTCTTTGAAAAGGGAAAATGGTTTTTATCAACCACTACTTTTTAATAATGAACATGGACTCACTCAAATAAGGGATGAACTAGTTGTATATACAACAAATGGAGGTTTGAGTGCCAGTACTGATATAAATGGCACTTCAACAGAAGTCGATTTCAAGGTTAGCTTTGTTACAACGTACTTTAAGTATGCAGGTGACCTATGGGCTATTATTAAAAAGAATTGGTATTTTATCCATAATAACCCCACATTATTCCAAAAATTAGGCACATACCCCTCTATCGTGTATAGAAGAGGGAGTAACTTAAAAGAACTACTGCAAAGATGCAGGACAGTTTCTTCGTTCACAAGGCAAAGTGGCACAGTAACTTGTGGATTTTGCAATAGATGTAAATTCTTAAAACCGGGTAGTTCCTTTACCATTAGGGATAGGAAATATACCATTAATTCTAAAATAAATTGTAACACAAAATCTGTTGTGTATGTTGCCTTCTGTGACTGTTGCCCTAGTTTTTACATAGGGAAAACGGACCGTAGGCTAAGTGATCGAATTTACCAACACTGTTATGCCATAAAGAATAAGAAAACTGATAATGCCCTATCTAAACGCATTCTAAACAATGTGGGGCATAGTTTCCACTTTATGGGGATTGAACATGTTACTACGGGAATCAGAGGTGGCCCTCATACCCTAGTTTTGGAAATAAAGGAGCTTGAGTGGCAAATTGGTTTGGATGCCTTCTCCTACCCTGGTTTAAATGAGTGTTGTAATATTTCCTCTGTTCTAAGGTATAAAAGTTACTTGAGATGAGACAGTGTAAAATCACTGTCAACAAGGACATGGTCTGTTTAATTTGTGGCTTATGGTTAAAGTTTTAAAGTTTTTAGTTAGTTTTGTTAATAATGATGTAAATGTACAATTGTTTTAGATACATAGAAAATATTTTTAAATATTTTAAAATAATTTTCATACTTTATTAAAAATGTGCTATAAATTTGTTGCAATCTACCCATGATGTATGGGGATACGAGCTTGTTTAGTAACTTAGCTACAAAGTATCTAAGGAAGTGACATCATGGTAACACTGTTTTAAATGTTGGCGCTTTTTTCTGTGCTTCTTGTTGTCTTTCTGAAGTAGCTTCTGCATAGCGGAGGCGAAAATGCTAATCTTCAAATAAAAAACGTTACTTCTGGTTCTCAAATATTTGTGTGAGTTACTTAAAAATTACTAGTCTTACACTTCCATCAAGGTACATCTTGCAGCCATCTCAGCTTGTCAGCCTATGGATCCCCCTCTTTCTTCTCTGTTTGTGGTCAGCCAGTTTATGAAAAGAGTATTGCAACTGAGACCCCTTTCAAAGCAAATTCCTCCTCTGTGGGATCTCAGTTTTATTTTAAGAAAAACTGAATTTAACTCCCTTTGAACCATTCATTTAGGCTGACTTGCAGTTCATTACTTGTTGAACTGTTTTATTTGCTGCTCTGACATCTGCACAGGAAATATCTGAATTGCAAGCTAAATTGGTGTGTAAACCCTATTTTGTTTTCCATAGGGATAGGGGTCACATTATGCACTAATCCTTCATTCATACCTAAAGTTGTTTTTGAGTTTACCTTGAATTAAGCCATCAGTCTCCCAGTTTTCTTGCCCTAGTCAGAAAACAAAGGAGGACAGCTTCTACAGACGTTGAATGTACACAGGTAGCTCAAGTAGTACCTTGATAGAACCAAGTCGTTTATGATGGCTAAACTGCTGTTTGCTTCCTTTGCTTGGCCTAAGAAATGCCAGCCTGTTTGTAAACAGATTATACCCGGATGGTTGTCCTCTGATGATTATTTTTTTGCTACTCCCACTATGGCATAGTTCTTTCAGGCAAAGTTAAGACATATTCTACCAGGATCCAAAAAAAAAAAAAAACGGCCTTGGTTGCAACAAGATGAAGAAAGATAAAAAATTTCAAATAAGCAACTAAGAAGTGCTTAAAAAACAGAACTTTAATTTAACAAATAAAAATAAATCAGATACATCCAGTAAATCAAGCGCTTTAGTCTCCAACCATTTGGAGACTTCATCAAGACAGAGCATGCCCCAACTGCTAGTAAATTTATAATACAAAGTTAATTACTGAGCCAATCAACATCCATTACATTGGTGACTTTTATACTGTATCTATTATGTATTTATTTATACATGTATTTATTCATTTATATTATAATACATTAGGGTTATTTGAGGTGTACAACATACAGGAAATGTTGAGTTTTTATTAGATTTTATTTACACACATTCAATTGTATTTTAATGTATTTTATAGTTATGTATTTATATGTATTATAGTGGATAATATTTAGGATGATGAATGTTTTATGTGTGGTTATTTGACATTATTAGATGTAAATTATAGGAATAGTCATCGCTCATGAATTATTCATGAACCCTGGATGTTGATTGGTTCATTAATTAACTTTGTATTATAAATTTACTAGCAGTTGGGGCATGTTCTGTCTTGATAAAGTCTCCAAACGGTTGGAGATGAAAGCGCTTGATTTACTGGATGTATCTGATTTATTTTTATTTGTTAAATTAAAGTTTTCTTTTTTAAGCACTTCTTAGTTGCTTATTTGACATTTTTTATCTTTCTTCATCTCGTTGCAACCGAGGCCGTTTTTTTTTTTTTTGGATTGTGGTTTTTTTTTTTGACTTTTAAAAGTTTGATATTTTACCAGGACCTTGCTCTCTTCAGTGCCATACTGGACTCTGGAAGTTTCTAGAGGCTGCAAATTGGTTCTGTATTCATACCTTCCCAAAACACTACAAACTAGACTCCTTCTGTAGGTCTGGAACAGGCTTCATAGTTTCATAGTTTAGTACTAGGCTGTCTGCCCTGAGGCATTTGCAAGCCTAGCCCTAGAGATGTGGCTTTCGCCACCCCATGTAGTGGTACTAAGGTGTATAGAATAAATTTAGAATACTGTGCCTTTGTCTAGTAGTGACACATTGAAGACCCCCTTACTTATTAAAATTAGTTTACTGTGCCTCTGTTAAGTAGCGACACAGGGGTGACCCCCGGGGTAAACCTACGATCTCCCATCCACTCGTCAAGATTTCTCTTGAAGAGAGTCAGTGAGGGGCTTTGCCTCACATGGACTGGGATTTTGTTCCAGAGTATGGGAAGCCTCTGAGTTATGAATCTGTCCCTCCAGCATGTTCTATTCATGTTTGTACTAAGGTTTAAATCTTTGGCTCTCGTGGTTCTTATGGATTTTGATTTTTTGAGGTGGCTCTCGTGGTTCTTATGGATTTTGATTTTTTGAGGTGGAGCATGTCCATCAATTTCTGGTTGGACATGGCCTTGTATGTCAAGCACAGATCACCTCTGAGCAGGCAGTATGCTACTGAATAGAGCTGGAGTTTTTTTAGCCTGGCAGCATATATGACATATATTGGAGACCCTTGATCCTCTTGGTGAGGTACTTCTGGGGTCTCTCCAGCTGTTGTAAGTGCCGGGTGAGGTACATACCAAATGGGGAATTGTACTCAATCATGGGCCTGATAAGGGAGGAGTACAGGGGCACGATGACCTCCTTTGATCTGGATGTGAACCCCTTCATGATAAGGTGGGCAAGGTAGAAAGTCTTTCTAACCACTTTGGCAACGTGGGTGTCAAATGAGAGGTCACTATCAACTTGGGTCCCCAGGTCTCTGATTACTTTTTCCGTACTCAGTGGGTTACTGTCTATGTGATAATTTGTGGGTATTTTGTTTTTCCCAAAGGGGATGACTATACATTTCTTGGCATTCAGTTTAAGGCCGTGATTCTGGCACCAGTTGTCCTTTTCGGTGAGGCCTTTCTGTAGGACGTGTGCGTCAGCTGGTGTATCGACTATGGCACCTAGTTTGCAGTCATCTGCGAACTTTGTCAGCCACAACCCTCCCATGTTTGCTTTCACATCTGAGAAGTAAATGCCGAACAAGAGGGGTCCCAGGACAGAGCCCTGTGGGACACCACTTGTGACTGGCTTTGAGTCTGACATGGCTCCCGCAATCTTGACGTTATGGGTTCTGTTCTTTAGCCAGTTTGCAACCCATCTTGTGACATATGGATTTACTTTTAAGCTGTTTAGCTTTTCTATGATCCCCGAGTGGGGTATTGTGTCGAAGGCTTTGGCCAAGTCCAGGTAGGCTGTATGGACTGCCTTGCCCTCATCAATGGCTCTAGTGACTGTTTCGAAAAAGTCAACCAGGTTCAAAAAGCATGATCTGCCTTTTACAAAGCTGAACTGGGTGGGATCAAGTGTCTGTAGGTCCCCAATGTTATTGTTTGAGTTCCATAATAATTCTTTCCATAGCTTTGCAAACCAGGCTGGTCAAGCTTATGGGGCGGTAGTTCCCAGGGTCTGTAGTGGAGCCTCCCTTGTGGAGTGGTACCACTGTTGCTGTACGCCAGTGTTCAGGTACATATCCTGTAGTAAGGCTAAGGTTAAATAACATTTTTATATGCGGGTTTAGCTCCTCTTGGAGTTCACGTATCACGCAGCCGGGGATACCATCAGGTCCCATAGATGCTGTGTTTTTTGCTTTGTTGAGGGCGGTTCTCACCTGGACATCAGAGATGACAGGGAGGTTACATTCAGCTGAGTTGAGTATTTCTTCTTTTGGAGGTGAGGGAGGGGAGAAATTTGCACTGAACCTGTCTGCCAGAATGTTGGCAATATCTGTGGGTTTGGTAAATTTTTTGTTGTTGTGTACTAACTATGAGCATATATGATTGATTCCGCCCAGGTTTCTAACATAACTGAAGAATGCCTTGTGGTTGTCTTTAGTGTCCTTGGCGATTTTTCTCTCAAAGTTGGCCTTGGATGTTTTTATGAGAGAACGTAGCTTTCTACTAGTGCTAATCAGAGATGCCTTCCCTTTATGGGATTTTGCTCTGTCTTGCAGTAGCTTCCTTCTTTTGTTATACAATTTGTTTATGGCTGGGGTCCACCAGACAGGACGCTTTCCTTTGGTGGAGAGGGTCTTGGTTTTATTTGGGATTGCACAATCCATGCATTCTTGGAGATGTCCGTAGAAAGCATTTGTGTAGGATTTAGCATTGTGGGATGTGGTTTCCATTGGCCCTGAGGGCTTAAATTATACCATCTCAGTCTTGAGAAGTGTAAAGTCGGATTTTGAGAAGTTTCTCACTGTAGTCTTTTGTGCTGGGGGTGGAGGTGGTAAATGTATATCCAGGGTGATTAGTTTGTGGTCAGATCTCACCAGTGAGGGCAATACTTCTGGTGTGGAGCATTTTGTCCCCATGTTTGTGATGATCAGGTCTCGTATATTATCCCCCCTTGTGGGAGAGGTGACTAGCTGTTCCATTGCATTTGAGTTTATGAATTCCAGGAACCTTTGGGCTAGGGGGTTAGGGCTAGAATAGTGCACCCAGTCTATGTTAGGGTAGTTGAAGTCTCCCAATATGATGGTATTTGGTGAGACATTCATATCTTCCAATGCCTTAAGGAAGGCTGAATGGGGTTCTTGAGATTGGGAGGGTGGTCTGTAACATGCAACCAGTTGTATAGCAGTTTTGCCTATGGTTAGCTGCACCTGGATGGTCTCCGATGCTTCATGAGTTGCCACTAACCTAGAGGTGTGGGTATCCTTGATGAATATGGACACTCCCCCTCCCTTTGTGGTTCGGCCCGAGTTTTGGGGCCGAAAAGCATGATACGAGGTAAAGCCTGGTAGCGCTGGGGTGCTCTCAGGAGCCTTGAACCAGGTCTCGGTTACAGCGCAGACATCGATGTTCTCCATACTGAGGAGTGCTTCGAGAGCCTGCATCTTGAGATTTAGACTTCTGGCATTGAGCAGCATTACCCTTAATTTTTTTCCATTTTTGTTTTTTAAGGAGGTGGGTTTGTCTTTTGAGCCTTGCCTAAAAAAGGCACTATGGGGGTGGCAAGAGCCTTAGCCAATATCCGGAAGCCCAGTGGCGACAGGTGCAAGCTGTCCCTTGCAAAGCAGCGTGGCTTGACCAGCATGTCATCCCAAGCAGACAGACATTGGATCCCCTAGAATGACACCAGTAATTGAGCCAATTATTAAAGCTGATTATCTTGTCTTTGTATTGTGGCATCATTCTTGGTGAGGGCAGGATGCTGGTCAGGGTCATACCAGCCTGGGCTGCATAATCAGAGAGCTCATCAATGTCTCTTTTCATGTAGTCCAAGGAGGTACGTCTCACGTCATTCACGCCGGCATGGACAATGACAGAGTCATATCTGTACGTACTTTTGAGTGACCTGAGTGCGTGTGTTATATGGCGGATCCTAGCCCCTGATAGGCAGCTTACCGTTACCCTCTCCTTGTTCAGCCTGGTAAGTGGGACGTCGGTGTGTCTGACTATAGAGTCACCTATCACTAGTGTATCAGGCATAGTGTTTGGCCTTAAGGGCTGTGATTTATTGACACACCGATTTATTGAAGTATGTGTTGCATGTGTTATGTTTTGAGGTGGTGAATTTTTGGACCATTCTCCATGGCCTCATGTGCCCTTAACCTTTCTCTTACCAGGTAGTGTAAACTTTGGAAAACTGCTCCTGTGTTACTGTAGCATTGAGAATGAAGAATATAGTACAATTGTGAAAGTTCTACTTGCCCATACAGTACATGTTCGAATTTCTTCACTGCCTGTAGTAGCTGCACCCACCTACCATTCTCTTTTGTAGATAGTTGAGGTGGTTGACTTTTTGTAATGATTGTTGGTTCAGGAAGAATCTTCCATCCTTTCTTGGGGTAGAAAAATCCTGAAGATTTTCCTCTCTCTGGTTGCTGATGTACTTCTTTCCAAAAAAGGTGTAGCGTATTAGCAGCCAGAGAGAATGAGTAAGAGCTAGAGCTTTGGCAAGCTTGCTGGGTGCAGCGTCCTTGGTAGGACACTACCCATTGGCTATTGCAGTAATGAAGAAATTTGAACATCTACAGTTACGGGTAAGTAGGACTTGCACAAATGTCCTTTTTGGCAAACAGGTTCTGAAATCGATTCATCACTGATGCAGGTGGCAGTAGGAATCTCTCCTTCCCTTTCAAGGGATTCCCCCTCATCAGCCAAGACAAACTCTTCTTTTCCCTCCTGTCATTCAGCACCTGTTGAAGCAGTGATGGTAGAAATGGCCCCTACTCTTCAGGCGGGAGTCGAGTTTTATTCTGTTGAAGCAGTGATGGTAGAAATGGCCCCTTCTCTTCAGACGGGAGTCGAGTTTTATTCTGCTGAAGCAGTGATGACAGAAATGGCCCCTTCTCTTAAGGCGGGAGTCGAGTTTTATTCTGCTGAAGCCGTGATGATAGAAATGGCCCCTTCTCTTCAGGCGGGAGTCGAGTTTTATTCTGCTGAAGCAGTGATGGTAGAAATGGCCCCTTCTCTTCAGATGGGAGTCGAGTTTTATTCTGCTGAAGCTGTGATGATAGAAATGGCCCCTTCTCTTCAGGCAGGAGTCTAGTTTTATTCTGCTGAAGCAGTGATGACAGAAATGGCCCCTTCTCTTCAGACGGGAGTCGAGTTTTATTCTGCTGAAGCCGTGATGATAGAAATGGCCCCTTCTCTTCAGGTGGGAGTCGAGTTTTATTCTGCTGAAGCAGTGATGATAGAAATGGCACTTCTCTTCAGGCAGGAGTCTATTTTTATTCTGCTGAAGCAGTGATGACAGAAATGACCCCTTCTCTTCAGGCAGCAGTCGAGTTTTATTCAAGAATGTTTCTGGTGACAAAGAAAGATGATGTGTGGAGACCAGTTCTGTATCTCTGTATTCTAAACCAGGTTGTGATTGTACCCAAGTTCAAAATGTTATCTCTTTACAACTGGTTACCTCTCATTTCCCATTTGAGTTTTCTCTTGACCTTAGATTTAAAAGATGCTTTATCATCACGTTCCTGTAGATCCTATTTCTATATATGGATCAAGCTTTCACTTCATTACATTACCGTTTGGACTCTTCACTGTTCCAAGGGTATATAGAAAGTGCCTAGCTCCAGTGAAAGCCTATTGCATACTGCAAGGTATTCAAATTTTACTTTATTTAAACAAATTGTTTATCTTTGCAGAGTCTTTTTCAAAGAGTCAGGAATATTTCACTTAGGTCAGAGATCTACACAGACTGGGGTTCTAGGAGAACATACAAAAGTCTTTTTATTTCCTTATCACAACATTGTTTCCTAGTGTATCTCCTAGATATTAGATACCTCACTTCCAAGAGCTTTTCTTCCACAGGAAAATTTTGATCTGTATCTAGATCTGTTCCTCGGATTTCTCACTCTTACTATTGTCTTAGCAAGTGAATTCCTCTGGATGTAGGTCTCATGGCATCGATAATTCTTATGATTCATTTATCAAGACTCCCCATGAAGAAAAAAATCAGTAGTACCAAAAATCTGTATGGTCCCAGCATCAACATCTCCTGTTATTCCAGATTCCAGTTTGGGGTCTGTGAGAATGGAAATTCTTTTGATGGAGAGACCAATTGTATCAGAACCGAGTATCTCATTTTCCTTTCCAGCTCCAGTACAGTCTGTAACAACAGATGCATCAGACTTTGCTTTGGGAACAGTGTCTGTGGGGATTATAGTACAGGGTCTTGGAACAGAAAAGACAGACTTAAACACACAAATTTAAAAGAGATGTTGGTATTTTTGTGGTCCCTAGGACTGTTGCAAGTGTTTACAGACAGCACCACACTGATGTGATATATAAAAAAAAAAGTCAGAACCAGGTCACTTCAGCGAACAGCGGAAGTTTTCCCATAGTTTGCAAACACTTGCCCACCAACCTAAACTTGCCCTTTTCCTCACTGTAGTGCGATCTCGGAGTTGGTGTATATAGTTGGGGGTGTGTGTGGAGGGCACAGCCCCCACATTGGGGGTGTGAGGGGCAAAGACCACACTTGGATGGATTTGGGTTAGTCGACTGTGTGTTCCAGACAGTTGGTGGACAAGTGTTTGTGAACCGAAGGAAAACTTCCACGGTTCACTGAAGTGATTCTCATTGGTTGCTGTTCACAGAAGACATTTTCGATGAATACGTCTTTCGCGGATGTAAAATAGACTGCCTGAAATGAGCAGTTTAGGTAGTCTTGTGACATACTGCAATTTCAGTTTGCTTCGATGTCTGTTAATGCCATATGATAACCATCTTATTTGCCAGAACTGTTTTGTTTGTTATTTTTACTGCCAAATGCTGTGCTGTCAGTTTGCAGGTGTAAAAATAAAATGAAATTCAAACTTTGGACCATTATGTACCACTTGCCTGAAATGCTTATATTTTTCCTTTCTTTCAGTGCAAATCTGTCCAAAGCTGCTTGGGGAGCACTGGAGAAGAACAACACTCAACTGATGATTCGCTCATATGAGCTGGGAGTTTTGTTTGTGCCTTCAGCATTTGTAAGTACTTTTTACAGCAAAGATCCTCTGATCTTTAGGCTTTGTGTGTAATCTTTACCAAATGCATTACACATTTTGCACCGTCTGTCTTCAGGATGCCTGTTTACTTGGCCGATGCACATTGATTGTTATTTTGTGCTGTTGCAGATTTCTGATAAACACTTATCTCCTGCGTGATTCAGTAGTAGATTTCTGTTGTTCAGTGTCTGATAGTTAGCCAGCATTGAAGCATACCAACAGGTTAACTGCTCATTTTTGCTAGTGTTGGCCGCATTTCATGGTGTTGCAGTGTTAAAGGTTTTCAGAGTGAAGCCTACTTGTCTGGAGGACTACATATATTTTTAACCATCAGCTCCTCGGATGAATTTGCTACTGGTCAATGCAGTTTCATTGAGTTTGATAAATGTAAGGTTTTATCCTTCCCTGACTTATTACTTATTAGCATTCTCTTTTGTATTCTTTGTTTTAAATTGTGAATGTTAGTAACAATGTAGATTTTGTCTCATGAAGACAAGGTGCACATGCATCTCAACTGTCCAAATTTTAGCAGAATCTCCAGATTTTTGCCTCATATTTTGGTCAGTTCCTCAAAATATTTGTAATTTTCTGGATTTTTGTGGCAAATCGGTCAGGACTGAATTCACTAAATAATGACAGGCATTTGAGTTTCAGACTTTATATCCTTCAGAAAATGTATGGCAACACAAAACGTTTATTCCAGCAACTTTCTAAGTTTAAAAGAGCAGTGTTTAAAATTTGTCCCTATTTTTGGGGCTTTGTCCAGATTTTTTTTTTTTTTTTTTTTTTTGCTAAGAGGTTGAGAACTATGAAGGCATACGTGTTATCTTCAGCAGCTTTACTGTAGTTGCAGGAATAGCCTACATTAGAATCAATTTTCAGTAACCACAAAACATAAACTGTTAATTTTTGAGCCAGTATGGATTAAATGTCAGCGTGTGGCATTCCTAAATGCATTCATAAAATGCTAAGGATAATGACTTCCTGCTGAATTAAATGGAAAAACAAACCACCAGTAATCATCCACTGAAGATGTTTATTAAAACTTAAACTCTTTTTTCCGTTACTGTGGACTTCATCAGAAGACGTGAGAACCAGTGAATAAACCAAATTTATTGGAAAACTGTGTCACATGAAAATGATGCAGTCAGTGATGCAATAAAATCACAAGACCAAACATACAAAAATAGCAATAAATAAAAATGTCTCATAATTTAGCTGCTCTCAGTTTTAAAACACTATTTATACAGATAAAGGAGTCTAACTCAGTGCTTATCATGTGTTGAGTCTTAGCTGCCAAATCAGTTCTGTAATCCTCAAGCCGCGGTGGTGCAGTGGTAGCGTTGTTGCCTCACAGCAATAGGTTCTCCTGTTCGATTCTCGGCTGGAGTGCCTTCTGTGTGGAGTCTACATGTCCTCCCCGCTGTCAAGTGGCGTTCGAAAGACATGAGTGAATGGGCATGCCTTCGCTGAAGGTTGGACATCAGGCTGGCAACTTAGCACCATAAAAAAAAATCTACGGCCAATCATTAGCAGACGACCCCTAACCAGGAAAAGCCGAAAAGACAAACAATCCTCATACATGAAACAACATTGATTATATGCTAGAGTATCTTGGATGCAACAGTATTGATTACATGCTAGATTATTATGGATACAACAATATCGATTACATACTAGATTACTGTGGATACAACCTAATCGATTATATACTAGATTATCGTGGTGGTTAATTAGTCTTAGAATCACTCTTGTGTTCAAACATTTGTTTCAAATGTAGACTCCCTTTTAATATAAATTTGGGTGTAGAAACTAAACTAGTTGATGCCATAATTCCAGTTCTTCACAGTAGCATTTTGAAAAGCTATATTATCCACAGAAGAAAAAGATAAAACCATTGGAAGTGTGTGGTTCCTGTTGCTTTTCTAACAACTCTAAGCCAAAGGCTTCTTGATAATAAGAGCAAATCTTTCAGTCATAGCTATAAAAAGTTTTCATTAGAAATGCCATCCAAAAAAGTCTTGTGAGCAACTCCTTTCCAGGAACATGTTTTTACAATATCCATTTCCTTTAAAAAATGGTGTCAGAAGCCATACAGGCCAAACAAACTGACTGTCTCTAAACAGAATTATTCTTTAACTACAAAAGATGACTACTGTTGAAAAATAATATTTTTTCAAAAAATTGGTTTTCTGTGCACTGAATCATCTTTGAAAATAGTGACATCCAGTTATGATGAATCAGACAAAGCGGTAGGAGTTCATGTTAATATTTTCTTTTAACCTATTTGCTCGCTTATGCGTAATTTCCTTTGTGCTGATGGTATATGTAGTGTAGGAGTCAGAGGAAATTTGTTGTGCTTAATCTAGTTGAAGCTGTCATTTTATATTATATGCTGTCCATACGCGTATTTTGCCTTTTTCTCTTATATCCTCATCTACATTTCTTATAGTTATTTCACTCCTTTTACTGTCTGTATCTTTCAGCACTGCACTGAGTAGTACTGACAAAATCCTTTAGTGCACCACCTTTCTGCTGGCTTAAATCAGTGGAAAGACAAGAATACCCCTTGGGGCTTTGCTTCTGCCAAATTTTTTTCGGAAAAGTGCCTGGTGTCTTATCCTCAAGTAACCGGCAGTGCTCTGGAACTAGCAACCGCCCCTAATTTCTTTCTTTCTTGTTTTTTAACATCTTCATTTAATTAGCACTTAAGACATAGGCAAACATTTATTTATATAAAATAACATAATTTCTCATTTTTAATCCATTTTCTGTAATACTGCCCTTTTCCTAAGGGCCAACTTATTTTTCTTTGTATCCCTCCCCAGTCATAATTTGCCCCTCGTAGTGCTGGCTCAGAGCAGTAATTCTTACCTCTGTAAGGACTGGTGCAGCAATCTGTAAAACAGCTTGAACCTGTAAGGTTCTATTTGTTTTACATTTAATGCAGCTTTTGACTCCTGCACTAGATTAAAGCACAGTGACAACTTTTTGAGCATACCTGCTAATGTAAACACAGTTCAGCTGACTTATAAATGTGGATGCTCACACTGATTACCTCACTTTGACTTGGGGGCTCTGACCCGCTTTGCTGCACACCCACTCCCAATTCCCACCCACACCATCACATTTTTACACTCTGCACAGAATCCGTCCCACACTATACCCATTTTAAATAGATACCACTGTTTGCCAATGACAACAGTAGTGCAGCTAAATGTTGCTTAATTCCCAGCAGAATCTCTCAATAAAACCTTAACTATAAAAAGCAAGTATTTCCCTTTCACTTTCTTTTCTCACCCACCGTTTAACAGACCAGCCATCTAATTCCACAACATAAATATCACATAATACTATTTCAGGTGGATAGGGGCCTAACCCCTGCCTCCAACCTATAACTGTCTACACAAATACATCGAAAACACATACTACTCACTCTGTCTCATAAGTACGTCTTCTCCATAAGCCAAATCCACTTCTGCAGGCTTCACACCTTCCTCTGTCTGTCATCCTTCACTTCTCAAAAGCAGTCATCCTAACCTTTCTTTGTATATCTAACTCTACACCGTCTGCTTAATTAACTTTTGTTTATACACCCATTCCTCACCACTTCTGCACCACTCAAAATGGTGCTCCTTCACATTATGGCTGTACTTTGGTGTTGTGTAAAAGGTCAAACTTCACATGGTCAACTTTCTGAAAAGTTAAACGACACAAAATAAGAAAAATCTACATTTTTGCAGGGGGAGCATCCTCACACCCACTGCATATTATATATGCCAAATCTGAGATCGCAGTACAGTGGGGAAAACTGTAAATTCCCCAGGTCCCACTGTACTACAATCTCCAGACAAAGGCTTTGACTTTTTAGAAAGTCGATCATGTGGTCTCGACCAACTGAAGTTTGACTTTCTGATTAGTTGATCTTCTGAATGGGACCTAGTACTTCTACTAACACTTCTAGGTCACATCACATTTTATCTCAATCCAATCCAATCCATTCCACAACAGTGCAACTCCCTTCCTCAAGCACCATATGCCAAACCAATCCTCTTTCTCATTTACACCATGCTTTCTCTGCCAGTTTGTACCCTGCAATACCTTCTTCAACTACAGTTACACATACAATAGGTGCACACACGTTAAATGAAACTTAAAGCCCAAGTACAGACTAAAGTGGTTCCTACCACATTAACTGCAGTCTATCCCTGGAGGTGACATCCGGCCAGATCTTGTTCTCTGTCCTCATACTCCACCCAGCTGTACTTCACAAACTACATTTGCTTCCACCTTTCCTCCTCCTTCCAAAGTGGCACCAAACTCCTCCTCCTAAACATGAATTTGAGAAGTATATGTAACAAAATATCTGACTTAAACACCTGCATACTGTAGCTTCACACTCCCCTGCTATACTTGTGGTCATTGAAACCTGGCTGTTACTGAATACGAAGGACGGTGAAATCCTTCCTCCAGGCTACAGTATAATCAAAACTGATAGAAAACACAAAACAGCTGGCAGCATAACAATTAGAAGTATCCCAAAACTTACTTGCCTACACCCACTCCTATTCTTAACCAGTGCAGACACTTGTATTGCTATCCTTGACGTAAACAAAGAAAGAGTATATGTATCATAGCAGTATACATTCCACCCAGAAATAACACTGTTACTATTGAAGATATCCGGCACTGGGGCTTCCATGATATTCACCACGAAAGTGTATTAGGAGACCTGAATGCAGATTGTCATCTCATTACTTCTGACAAAGCCAGTCTGTCTTTGAACCTGTTTGACTTCATTTAAAACACCACCAAGAATAAACAAGAAGGGCAGTAGGCAGTCCACTCTCTACTGGATGCTGACTAATGCTCTAGACAGAATTAGCACTGCTGATTAACTACCAGACACATCAGTGACCACCTGCCAACATTTGTAGTATGGCAAACAAATCATACAGTAAAACCCACCTGATTCAGCGATGTATGTAGACTATCTCTGTTCAACAAAGTCAACTTTATCTCCCACCTCCATAAATACAATTGGAATAATCTAAAAAAAAAACATGCCCCTAGAAAATGTTGTATCTCATTTCAGCTCCACATTCCTAACCGTACTAAATAGAACAAAAGGAGTAAAATCTCCCACCTCTAGAAATACAATTGGCTAACAAAGGAGACCAGGCAGCGAATGTTGCAGAGAGACAAATCTTAGAAACTAGATTCCAACAACAAAACACAGCAAAACTGGCAGAACTTCAAATACCTAAGAAACCTATACAATCAAAAAATTAGAACAAAAGAAAAAGCCTATTACATCAATATGCAAAAATAAGCACCTTCATAATCCCAGTGAGTTCTGGTCAACTATGAATAAATGTTTACTCCTGGCCAAACAGTAGCACCATTTCCTTCTTTCAGTAGCAGTTCAGACTCTATACCCATTCAGTCTGACATAGTTTTACTCAGTCAGTCCTCTCTTTACTCAAAAATAGCCCTACCTCAAAACTAACTGCCCCTTCCATTGCAGACAAACTGCCATTCTCTTTGTCTTTTCAACCGGACTAGGACCATAGCGTCAGCACACCTCCTCCCAACTCTACTTTATGCATCATCCCCATTCTTATAAATCTACATACTACCCTTAAAAGCAAACTTAAATTGCAAAATTCACAGCAAATCTATCAACAGGCACTAAAACATCTGGACTGTCTTGAACTACCTATCTGATTTACAATCAGTTGCTCAGAGCTCACAAACATATAATTGAAGCAGACAACTGCCCCACTCTAAACAATTCACTTCAGCTCTACTCCCACAATTCACTCCAGCTCTACTCCAACAAAGAGATCTTTGCTCAGCCAATAAATCTTGACTCATTGTCGCCAAGTCTAACAAAGTTGTAGGAGAATATCCACAACAGAATCACCACCAAAACACTAAGCTGCCAGGAAACTCTAGCTTGTTATTATTTTATATTTTATAATTATTGTGTTAGCATATTAGAGTTTACAGAAACTGGTTAGGTATACGTACAGACATTTAATTTCTGACTGCTGCTTTAAGAAGTTTAATGACTCAGACAATGTAACAGCTGATAAAATTGGCGCCAGATTTTGAATTTAAGGTGTTTATGGGACAATGTTGGTGTTCTGATGAAGCTCACATACAGTGAGTGAAAGCGCTTAACCTGTCAGTTCTATTTTATGGATGTTTTTAAATTGAATTTATTTTTTTTACCTCATGGATGTCTCTATGTTGTGAATAAACTCTCGTCCTCTCTTATTGGAGTTTCCTGGCAAAGTTGTAGGCGACTCTTTTTTACTCAAATTATGTAGCAAAACACTTATGTTTTAAGCAGGCCGTAAAGCAGTATCTAAATAATTCCTGCATATTCTCCTGCTGTTACCCAGGATAACTGCCCTGTATCGGTTCTTCTCTCTCTAAACCTTACCAACTCTACATTTTACCTTCACAAACATCTCCTTGTCATGCCTACCTTTTCCTTACAAGTATCTTCTTTTCCATCACAAACATCACTCTTTCCTTGCAAATCTTTCCTTTTTTCCCATTGCCTCGCACCTAGTTCATTGCTGCACCTAGCTTCTTTCTCTCCTTTTTTCACTCTAATTCACCTCCTGTTATGTTATCTCCCTTTCTTCCTTTCCTCCAATCTTTTTTCAATATTCTCTCAGCACCTAGCTGATCTCTTTCTCTTCTCCTTTTTGACCCTAATTCACCTTGTCTTGTTATTTCGCCCTCTTCCTCTTCTCCAGCTTTCTCTCACTACTCACTCTCACCCACGTCCCTTTTTCTTACTACCTTAATTTGTTTCATATCTCTACCACTCTAACTTAATCTCCTTCTCAATCCCATTTCACCCTCTTCAGCTTCACATAACCTCGATGATGTCTCCTCTTCATCCTCTGTACATTTTGAAGTTGTCCAACTTACTCCTGATTTTTTTTTGCCATTTTTATCACTCAGCAATTCCTGACTATATCGTTTCACAAAGTAACCAATACTGATTATCTGAATTGGCCTTATACTTTATGCCACAAATAATACTGTTGTTACTTTGCCTGCTTACCATGAAACACCAGCGTTCACAACTTTTAATACCTTTTTAAATTTCTGCTACCTCCTTAAAGAGTGTTGCTGTAATTTATGAACATATCTGTGAATATTGTTGTATTTTACTTCTTTGTAATCTAAGTATTTTTTAATGTATGCATGTGGAGCTTTTCTTCTTGGGCCTTTGTTGAAAAAGAGGTTTTCATAGTCCAGAAAGACTTTTATGGTCAACAAAAGAAATAAAAATAAACTAACTAATCCTACAACCAGTCAGCAGAAGTATTAAAAAAAGTCTGTAATGTTGTGGCTAGGACCTGGTCACCCAGCTGCATCAAACTGAACTTCATTTAATTTTGAAAAAGAGAATTAAAGAAAAATAACATAAAACAATAGTAGGAAAAATAGGGTCATGAGCTGCACTCATGGCAAACACTCTGCTCTGCTTTGTCAAAAAAAAAAATCTCGTTACTTGAAAAAATGTTCTTCAGAATTAATTCCATGCACAGGCAAAATAAATCAGTGTCATTGGGCTGTATATGTCCAGGCAAAAATAGTGTCCTTGAACCATTCAGGATCAGGATCCTGAGGGATAACCATAAACAAGTCTGCAATATCAGTAGAAAAAAAATGAAATGATCATTATGTTCAGTATTCCTGAAAATGTCTGTGAGATGCCAGGAGTTCATGAAACCTGATGGTATACTCTCCAGTCACCCTTCTACCATTTGGTCCATAAAAAATGCTAATGGCTCATTTTAAGAGCCTGTTGCTGAAAAAAAAAATTAACTGAATGTAGGATCATTGATATTTCTGTGGATTTTAAGTATGACAAACATTTTTGTGGTAGTCATTTTACCAGAAAAAAAATGTGTATATTTGATCACCAGTACTTTGAGCAGTAAGTCATGCAGAATGAGGTTGTCTGTAAGCAATGTCCAATTCATTTTTGGTGCAGTCATCCAGAACTCGTGAGTCAGCAACAAACTGCTAATAATTGCATTTCAAATCTATGTAAAGAGTTAATAACATATAAAACTATTCCAAACCATCATACTGGCAGTTCTTAACAAAAGGTCAGTCATTGCAGTTAACAGAAGAAATTAAAACTAATGTCTTACTATCAGTTAATTACACCTCTAACACACAGTACTGGAAAATATTTAACTGGAAATACTTACATAGAGCATTTTAACACCAGATAGAATTAAAAAGATCAGTACTACTACAAATGGTTGGATCAGTACTACTACAAATGGTTTGATCAGTACTACTACAAATGGTTTGAGCAGTACTACTACAAATGGTTGGATCAGTACTACTACAAGTGCTTGGATCAGTACTACTACAAATGGTTTGATCAGTACTACTACAAATGCTTGGATCAGTATTACTACAAATGGTTTGATCAGTACTACTACAAATGGTTTGATCAGTACTACTACAAATGGTTGGATCAGTACTACTACAAATGGTTTGAGCAGTACTACTACAAATGGTTTGATCAGTACTACTACAAATGGTTGGATCAGTACTACTACAAATGGTTTGATCAGTACTACTACAAATGGTTTGATCAGCACTACTACAAATGGTTGGATCAGTACTACTACAAATGGTTTGATCAGCACTACTACAAATGGTTTGATCAGTACTACTACAAATGCTTGGATCAGTACTACTACAAATGGTTGGATCAGTACTACTACAAATGGTTGGATCAGTACTACTACAAATGGTTGGATCAGTACTACTACAAATGGTTTGAGCAGTACTACTACAAATGGTTGGATCAGTGCTACTACAAATGGTTGGATCAGTACTACTACAAATGGTTGGATCAGTACTACTACAAATGGTTGGATCAGTACTACTACAAATGGTTGGATCAGTACTACTACAAATGGTTTGAGCAGTACTACTACAAATGGTTTGATCAGTACTACTACAAATGGTTTGATCAGTACTACTACAAATGGTTGGATCAGTGCTACTTCAAATGCTTGGATCAGTGCTACTTCAAATGGTTGGATCAGTACTACTACAAATGGTTGGATCAGTACTACTACAAATGGTTGGATCAGTACTACTACAAATGGTTGGATCAGTACTACTACAAATGTTTTTTGCTGGAGGTGTGAAAAGTCAAAGCAGACTAGATTCATATTTTTTATTAATGTAATAAAATGAAATCATATTGGAATGGAATCAATCATTTTTACAAGCTTTATTTAATGAATCCTTTACCTTAACTAAAGCATTGATTATACTAAATGTAAATGAAGGCCCCTACCTGAATAAGACAAATATGTATTTGTTATGGATAATACTTGCTATATCTAGGAAATGCGTAACCAGAAGGTGGAATTCATATACACCCCCGACCTTGGAAGAATTCTACACTTTACTGAAGACAACTGCATCGATGGAAATAAAAATCAAAGAACTACGAATCTATCCCAGGCCACTGGTAAATAATCCTTGGAAGAAAGTTATATCTGTGTTGGGCACTCTGCAATAATCAATATTGTATCTCTGATAACTGATCTGCTAATTCTATATTTAATAACATAGTGTATATAATTGAAAGTCAGGCTATTGTAAGTATTGTTATATAGTTTAAAATATTTAAAAATATTATGTAAATGTTATTTAATTGAAAATAAAATTATGAGGAAAATAAACTGTGCAAACTTTGCAATTTACTAGAATAATCCAGAGAGTTCCAAATGACAAATCTACCCCCTTATCAGGTGTCTTGATTCTAATGCGTTTGTTACATGAAACTTCACTCAACAGCCTCCTGTCATCAGTAGTTAGTTTGTAAAATTTATAGGTGCATTTTTGATTACAAATCTCATGAATGAATAAATATCAGACTTACAAAGTTTATCAAATAGATATAAAGTGTTGGAATGCAAAGAGTGACCTGATTCATCACCAAACATGAAATTAATCTTGCGGATAACAAGTTATAATTCAACAATATTTGACAGCATCCACACAAGTCACTGGAACGAAAGTGAAGCCCTTCTTAAATAAAGTGGCATACACAGAGGTGATGGCAGTGTTTGCAGGGTCTGTTCATCCATTCCCTGTGGCCTCTCTGCTGATTCCTGGGAGAGTTTGAGCTGGAGTCTAAGTAGTTGGGTGAGGAATGTTGCATTCTCTTAGATACTTAGAGACTGTGATTTCTTTTCCTACAGCAGGTGCTATTCCTTCTGAGCTCAGCATTTTTAACTTTGTTGATATTGCGAAAATGTTTACTTAATAAAGCATCCTTGGAATGTCTAAGCTTGATGGGACTTGTTTGTTGTCAGAAATGTGAGTAACAAAAAGAACCTTGAGCTTGGATATTTGAGTTTAAAAAAGCTCTTGGTAAAGTGTTGAATGTACTGCACTGGTTATTTATTGTTTATTTATTGACATTTGTTTACCGGGAGAGTCCGACTGGGTATGAGCCCATTTTCAATGGAGACCCAGGAGAAAAGCTCCAAAGTATTACAAAATGTTTTAAGAAGAATAGTTATACAGTCATTAAAAATAATACAAAAATATTCACAGTTTAAATAATTATACCAAATTAGGCATAAAATGAAAACATTGATTAAAGAGTAGATACAAGATGTTAAGTTGTCAATCTCGCCTTCATTCTTGCTGGATGGGTTCGGAGCCGATCCTCGGCTCTGACTCGGCACTTGCTTTAGCTCGAGAACTCCTTTTACCAGCTCGAGGCAACCCTATATCCCATGATGCAAGGCGGAACTACCTCTGATCTCGTTTGCCGCTTAGCGAAAGAGGTCTCCTTTGCCAGCTGAGGTAAGTTTTTTCTTTGTGAAATAAGAAAAAGTGTAGTTAGGGGTTTTATTTTCCCTTTTAGTGTCAGTTTAGTCTGTAGTTAGTTACAGCCTACCCTAGTCCCTTGTTTTCAAACTTTTTATAATCTTTATTCTAAAGTTTTTTAGTCAGGCCTAATTCCCCATTGGTTAGTCCCTTCCTGTGTGTTTGTGTAAGGGATTAATTTGTGTGTTTGTTGGGATTGTTTGTGTTTCCATCCTCCTAGGATGTCAAAGGAAGGCAAGGTCTCAGGCTTCAAGAAGTGTGACCAGTGCTGTCAGAAAATGTCTCTGACAGACGGTCACACTTCTTGTGTTTATTGCCTGGGGCCTTTGCACCTGCAGGACTCCTGTGCGTTGTGTCATGCTTTTAGCCAGAGAGTCCTGCAGGAAAGGAGGAATAAACTCATCCTCCGAGGCTTACTTAAGCCAGAAGGTTCTCCTCCTAAATTAGGGTCAGGAAAACCTCTTAAACCACCGAAGGCTCAGGCTACAGTGTCCAAGCCTCCTCCGGTGGCTCTGGCTCCGTCGGAGCCGATATCGGCTCCGGCTGGAGTCGATACATCTTCTGTTCAAGTAGTGGGTTCGGCGCCGACCGGCTCTGATACCCTAACTACTGTGGCCTTGTCGGCTCCGGCTGGAGCCGGCACTTCATCCAGCATCGGAGCCGAGATATCCTCGGCTCCATCTGGAGTTCAAGGGACTTCGGCTCCGATGGCTTCGACCCGTAAGAGATCTCGGTCCCCTTCTATACTGAGTATCCACTCGGCTCCGGGGTCTCCCCTTTTGTCGGAGCGGAGCCATCGGAGCCGATCTTCGAGATCTTCCAGGCTGTCTGACCACGATTTAGAGAGGGTGGTAAGCAGGCTGTTGAAGTCTCAGGCACTGGCCCAAATGCTCCATAGCCCGTCTCAACAGACTTCGGCTATAGCCCCAATCCTTGAACTTCCTCCTCCGACTCCACACCGCAGTTCGGAGCCGGAGCTTCTTGGGACAGCGACTGTATCGATGCCGGAGCCGATACATCCTTCGGCTCCGTCGTCCTCGGCTCCGATCTCCTCCTTGAGACCTTCCTTGGAGGGATCCGGTCGTCGGGTTTCCACTGTCGGCTCCGAGTGGGCTAGTGGCATCGGACCCTTGTCCGACCCCGCTCTCCCTCTCGGGGCTTCGGCTTTGGTAAGCTCGGCTCCGACATCGGCCTCGAGCCTTCTCTCTCTTTGGAGCCGCCATTCCTGTTTCTTCGAGCGGGTGTGTTCCGGCCTCCCGGGGAGAGGAGCCTTTGAGGTGATGAGGAGTGTCCTGGCCTCTGAGCCTGGTCAACGGTCCATCCCTCTAGCTCCTCCCTCTTCAGTGCCTGCAGATGCCTCTTGCCAACCTCTTGCTCACAGGCCCAGGGATCCATCGCCCCAGGTTTCCCCACTGGGAATTTCCTCCTCTTCCGAGGTTTCTCCTGATCCTGCAGGGGAACCCCCTCAGAAGAGGACGTGTAAGAGGAAACACACAGACTCCCCTGAGTCTACTACATCTGATACCGACTTAGATGAGTCGGAGGGTTCCCCACGGTCCCCCTCTGAGGATGTCTCCTTTTCAGACATCCTTGAGCTCCTCAAACAGAGGGGGAATTGGCCCTCCATTGACCCCTCCGAGGATGAGTCGGTATACCTGGAGGCTTTTGGATCCTGACCCTCCACCTCCTGGGTGTCTCCGCCTTTCGACCCTCTTATGCAGGTAGTGGCTCGTAAGGCGTGGGCGGCTCCAGATTCTGTGGAACCTGTCCCCAGAAGACCATCCAAATTCATTACGGCCCCTTCGGACAAACAGTTCCTTTCCAAGGGTGTCTCGGTGGATGCTATGGTGGTGGCGGCTACCACTAAGAAGGAACTGGCGGATCCTTCAGTACCTGTCCATCCTCCTAATAAGGACTCTAGGACCATGGACAGGTATGGAAAGCGGATGTTTTCTTCAGCGACCTTTGCTATGCGTTCGCTGAATTATCTTTGTCACTTCACCAGGCTTCAACGAGATGTTCTCAAGGAACTGGGAGAAGTAGTCCAGGATCCTTCTGCTGCTGGGGCTCAGGAAAAGATTGCCTCGCAGCTTGCTATCCTGAATTCCATATCTAACTCCTCCATGCGGCTCATATCCTATGTGGCCGATGGAGCGAGCAGGGCCGCAGGCACAGGAGTTGCTCTTAGACGCCAAGCCTGGATGTGGCTTTGTAATTTTGCGGACCCCTTTAAGGCATCCTTCACTAATACCCCCTTTGATGGTTCGGCTTTGTTCGGACCTCAGGTGAAGGATACCTTGACCAGGTGTGAGCAGGACGGCAAAACTCTTTCTGCCGTTGGAGTCCAGTTTTCCACTCCTTCTAGACCATACCCCAAGGGTCAGAAGGAGGGAAAGATGTGGTTCCGTAAAGCCCAAGGAGCTACGCTGGACACACGTGGTCAGTTTACCTCCAGAGGCAGAGGGGGTAACAATAATAGACGCCACCCTAGAGGCAGGGGGGGTCCTCAGAACCAGGGCAACAGGGAGTCTCTTCCTGAGAAGCCCTTTCAGCATCCCTGAGGTGTTGCCCGACTGTCCACCCTTGGAGGCAGTCGGGGGAAGGATTTCACTGTACCCAGTAGCCTGGCAATCCCTATCTCAAGAGATGTGGGTACATTCGATTATATCCGAGGGTTACAAAATCCCCTTCAAAGGTTTCCGCACTCTACAATCCCTTCCAGACATCTCACCCGGTCAAAGGGATTTGGCAGAACAGGAGGTTTCAAAGCTCCTAGAAAAAAGAGCCATCCAGACTGTGCCAGCAGACCAGGTAGGATCCGGCGTCTACTCCAGATTCTTTTTGGTCCCCAAAAGGACGGGAGATTGGAGACCAATATTAGACCTGAGCAATCTGAACAGATTTGTCAAGAAGGCAAGATTCCGGATGGTCACGCTTCAGTCCATTCTGCCCTTTCTGGGCAAGGACAACTGGATGTGCTCTATAGACCTTCAGGATGCGTACTATCACATAAAGATTCACAGGCGCTCCAGAAGGTTTCTCCGCTTTCGGCTAGGGACCAGTCATTACCAATTCAGAGCCCTGCCCTTTGGCCTCACTTCAGCCCCCAGAGTGTTTACCAAATGCATGGCAGTGGTCACAGCTCATCTGAGACGTCGAGGATTCCAGGTGTTTCCCTATTTGGACGACTGGCTCCTCTCCGCCACCACCAAGTGTCAGCTTCTTCAGTCCAGAGACTACACTCTACAGCTTTGCAGCAGTTTGGGAATTTCAGTAAACTTCGAAAAATCTTCTCTGCTGCCTTGCCAATCTATCACCTTTATAGGCGCAGAATTAAACACTGTCAAAATGTTAGCCAGACTAACAGATCAAAGAATTCTGGACATCCAAAAATTTGTTCGGCTTCTTTTGCAAAGCAACAAGATCAAAGCCAGATTTATACTGAAGGTTCTAGGTCTTATGGCTGCGGCCATTGTTCTTCTACCACTGGCTCGCTTCCACATGCGTCTTCTGCAGTGGATGCTATTCACGTAGTGGTCATACCACAGTCTCCCGATGAGGCACGAAATCTTGGTAACACAGTCGTGCAGAGCTCATCTGAACTGGTGGGTATCTTCCCCTCTTCTTCATCAGGGCCGACCCTTTATTCCCCCTCCTCCAGTTGCCACAGTCACTACGGATGCCTCTCTGATCGGGTGGGGGGGGCATTATCAGGGCAGGATGGTCCACGGGATGTGGCAACCCATAGAATACCATCTGCACATAAATGTCCTGGAGATGAGAGCAGTGCTTTTAACGTTGCAAGCCCTCAACGACTTTCTTCCCACGGGGACTATTGCAGTACAGACGGACAACATGTCCGTAGTCTGGTACATCAACAAGCAGGGCGGGACCAGGTCCTATCCGTTATGTCGAGAAGCTCTCAGACTTTGGCAGTGGGCGATCTCTTCTCAGCGGTTTCTGATAGCAACGCACATCCCGGCAGGTCCAACCTATTAGCGGACAGGCTGAGCAGATCCATTCTGATGCCTCACGAGTGGTCTCTCAATCAATCTGTAGTGGATCAGATTTTTCTGAAGTGGGGCACTCCTTGTTGCGATCTTTTTGCTACTCCTCAAAACAACAAGTGCCCCGATTTCTTCACTCTCTTTCCCCTTCCAGGCCAACCTCTGAGAGACTCTCTAACCCAGGATTGGCCCCGGGGACTTCTGTACGCTTTTCCTCCTTTTCCCTTGATTCCACAAGTCATTCAGAAAGCCACCATTTTGAGAGCCAAGTTGATCCTCATTGCCCCATATTGGCCTCGACAAATTTGGTTTCCGTCTCTGCATCGTCACCTTCTGGTGCAGCCCTGGCATCTGGACCCAGTTCCGGATCTCTTGATCCACCAATCGAGTCAGCAGCACCGGGCCATTCATTTTCTCAACCTCACTGCTTGGTTGCTCCACTTCCTACCCTAGCCAGGCTACCGATGATTTCGGACTCAGTCAGAGACATTTTGGTCTCTTCCTTGAAGTCGTCCACTAGGACTGTTTATGCTAGCAAGTGGCGACGTTTTTCTATTTGGGCGAATTCCAGCAATATTGACCCCTTTACTGCTCCTGTACATTCGGTTTTAGATTTCCTGGCGGAGGTTTTTCATTCAGGATCCTCATCATCTACAGTCAAAGTACAACTGGCTGCTATTTCTAAGTATCATGTTGGCCTGCATGACAATAACATTATGTCTCATAGGTTATGCAAGGCTTTTCTGAGAGGAGTTTTCCTCCTAAAACCACCTATAAAGCATCCTCCTCCGCAATGGGATCTAAACTTAATGTTGGCATCCTTGATACTACCTCCTTTAGAACCGTCTGCTTCATGTTCTCTGAAGTTATTGACCTGGAAAACTATATTTTTACTGGCTGTCACTTCTGCAAGAAGGGTTTCCGAGATTCAAGCTCTCTGTATCCGTTCCCCTTATTTGGTTTTTCATAAGGACAGGGTATCATTAAGAACTAACCCTTCCTTTCTTCCCAAAGTCGTATCTCAAACCAACATTAACCAATCTATAGACCTACCAGTCTTTTTCCCAAACTATTCCGACAGAGCTGAACAGAAACTGCATTTTTTGGATGTCCATCGTCAGCTCAGGTACTATTTGCATAGAACTAAACAATTCAGAAAATCGGACCAATTATTTGTCTCCTATGCAGAAAACAGGATGGGTCTTCCAGTATCTAAAGTGACCTTATCCAGATGGTTGACTTCCACTATTTCCTATGTGTACTCTCTCAGGGGCAAACAGCTATCTTCTAAGCGAAAAGCACATTCAACCAGGAGTCTATCCACTTCTGCAGCTTTTCAGGATAGACTACCTATTGATACCATTTGTGCAGCAGCTACTTGGGCCACGCCTCATACCTTTGTCTCTCATTACAAGTTGGACTTGGCCTCTAGAGATAGGGCCAGTTTTGGTTCCACAGTTCTCAAGAGTCTGTTCCATTGAGCCACCCGGGATACAGGTGCTAGGGACACGGTCCCATCCAGCAGGAATGAAGGCGAGATTGACAACTTAACATTTAGAAGTTATGTACCTACCATAACGTTCCATGTTAGTTGTCTTCTCTCGCCTTCTTTCTTGCGTCCCTCCCTCCTTCCCCCTGGCCTGGACAGATCTTGGAGAGTTCCTATTAGATTGTTTCCTCCGGTACATTGTTAGGAGGATTTTTCTTTAGGAACCATTGTTCCTAATTCTGTTAGGATAGTCTTTAGCAGGGTAAGTTAGCTACCAAACGAGATCTGAGGTAGTTCCGCCTTACATCATGGGATATAGGGTTGCCTCGAGCTGGTAAAAGGAGTTCTCGAGCTAAAGCAAGTGCCGAGTCGGAGCCGAGGATCGGCTCCAAACCCATCCAGCAAGAAAGAAGGCGAGAGAAGACAACTAACATGGAACGTTATGGTAGGTACATAACTTCTAATTATATGACAATGATTTAACAGTTTGAGAAATATTAGCCTGTTTGTGGAGGGTGTTATACAAACAGTCATTGTAATACGAAGTGAGAGAAAAACGGGCTTATGATATATTTGGAGAGAAATCAATAGAAGTAAGCAAGTGCATGAAGAAGGGAGTACAAGTAGATGTAAGGTATGAACAGGTATTTGTCCACATTTAGGAATATAGCTTATCCTGCTTTTGAGCAAGAGCAAAGCCAACGTTTGTTTGGCTAGGAAGTCTTTCAGAATAGTTTTGAAGGAGGGGGGGTGGGTATTGACCTGATGGATAGAGGTAAAAAGATACAGGCCTTAGCAACATGGTACAAATACAGACAAATGCCAGCAGATTTGATAGGTTTGTGGACAGATTTTCTTTATTTATTTATTACATTTGATTACTGGGTAGTGTCCTACTGGGCACATAGCCTGTTTATAGTGGAGACCCGGGGGAAAAGCTCCAGCATTAAGTTAAACAGATACATAATACAAAGTTGCCAGATCATACAGTAATTGTCAGCAGATAGTTGTTTTTGGTCACTAGATCATAATGACCAACTAGGAACACAGCATGTAGAATGATGTTTAGTGCTGGGCAAGCAGATGGATTCTATATAATTTTATAGGTGGTAAGAAGCTGTGTATATGTTAGTTGATGGGGTAGATGTCCTTCCATTTCACTGTTGCAGTATTTTTTACAATAGGAATCCCCTGCCAAGGGCGGCCCGATGTCTGGCCAGTATACCAAAGCCTTTAGATTGCTCGAAGGTAAGCTGTGTGCCACACTTATGCTCCCCATGTACGCCTGGGCATAAAGGTGATGTCCAGATGTACCATCCCCAGAGCTTCTTTGCCGCCAGTCTGAATGCCATCTTTTGATCGTGGGTCTGAATGCTCACTTCTTTTGCTGGTTCACCAAGCCATTTTCAGATAATTGCCCCATTGGGGTTTTTGATCTTATCTTTTTTTTTCATTTTGTTTGTTACTTGTGGGGTTTCATGGCATCCAGAAAGGGTAAATGCCAGTATGGGAGACAATTCCCCATAAAGACTTTCACGAACCATGCTTATTTTGTCCCAGTGTTTCTCACGACCATATGTCCTGTTCCATTTGTCAGGTTTTCATCCCAAAGATTCTCTGTAATGAGCTTTCCTCTTTGGCCCTGTATTTGGAGAACCTACATCTTAAGCTTTTAGTGAACGACACTACAGAGTGAACTTCCCGCTCTGAGGGTCAGCTGTTTGTGAAGAAGAAGGCCAAGAAGTCTAGGTCCGATTCTTCTGCTGTACCACCTCTGCTGGACATCTCTCCTGAGGCTAGTAAAAGCCTGGAGGATTGCCTGGCTCCTTCTTTGGATTCCTCTCCATGACTACTTCAAGAGGCTGGCATGGATCCACTCATGTGCATGTCCCTGGAGGCCTTGCAGACATCCGCTGTGGATGTTCAGGGGGAACCGTGGCTGATTATTACTGATGGGCTTAGGGGTGTTCCTCAGATTTTGGTAAGAGAGGAAATTCCAACTATGATTGTGAAATGTTATCTGACATCTGAGCCTTCTAAGTTTTACAGGGCAGACATCCCCTTGAAAAAGAAACAAAAACAATGCACGTTTCTCCTACTGCTAAGGAATGGCAGCATTTCACTCAGGGTTTGTTTAATGCCCTTCTGGCTTTGAAGTCTCCTCATGGCATTTCTGTTCCTGCTCCACCTTGGTCCTCTACTCCTATTAAAAGGCCTAGGGAACATGATTCCTATGAGAGGGAGGTGGATTCAGATGAGGAATCCCTTGCTTATTCATCCCAGATTCCTTCTGCTTTAGACTATGGCTCAGAGGAGGAGAAGTCCACTAGTCCTGACACTCTCTTTATGGAGATTCCCTTCGGGGACACAATTTCCAGGATAATGGAATTTTTTAAATGGGAATGTGCACAGGTTTCTGAGGTATGAAGAGGTATTACGAGCTTCTGCAGATGGACTCTCCCAGACCTTCTACTGTTCCTCCTGTTTTGACTGCCTTGTTGGATGTCTTTCCTGCTGCATCTTAGGCTCCTGACTCTCAGCCACCTGCCCCCAAGAAACCTGATGCATTTTATAGGGTGCCTAAGGGTTGCAAATTCCTGTATAGATGCCCTTCAGCTGAACCCTATGTGATGTCTATGGCACTTGACAAGCCATCCCAATTACTGCCTTCTACAAAGCTTCTTCCTTCTGATAAAAGGTTTCTGCCATAAAAGTTCTATGCTATGCATTCTTTCTTTAACTAGCGACTGCTGTTCCTGGATGTTTTAACGCTCCTGCTGTGCTAGGAATGCATTTTTACTAAAATGCGACAAGCAGCTTGAAATGTTTGCTCATATTAACAGTGTCTATTTATAGAGTTTA
Source organism: Protopterus annectens (assembly GCF_019279795.1). Lineage (NCBI taxonomy): Eukaryota > Metazoa > Chordata > Ceratodontiformes > Protopteridae > Protopterus > Protopterus annectens. Next base: position 1,072,774,559 of record NC_056737.1, read on the forward strand.
TCGCACAAGATAGCAGTTCAGGATAAGGGCTCAAAGGCTTGATACGCTCATTATCTGTATATTCTTGGTTTTAGTCATATCCTAACAGCTTGTATTTACTCTTTAGCGACTGATGTTTTATAGTATCTTTACCCTCCTGTTGTTTAAGGAGTGCAACGACTATTAATGCTTGTATTAAATATCTTGCTTGAAGGGATCACTGCATAGAATCAGTGCTCTTGTATTGGCAGCGCTCAATATCTGCTTATTGGTTTTTGCATAATCAACAGCCTTTTACTTAATTCTAGTGACTGCTGTTGTAGAGCGCTCTTACGCTCCTGCTGTTTGAAGGGTACACTGATGAGTAATGCCTGGTTGTTTGTTAGAAAGGGTTACTGCTAATATACTGTTATTATAGTCAGAAGGGCCCACATGCTACTACGCTATATTGTGTTGCATCCCGCTCCTGTTGAAATATTCTACAGATATCAGTTACTGATTGTATAATATGCCATCATACACGTGCATATGTTATTCCTTAAGCGCTTGACTAACTACTGTTGTAGGGCATACCAAGGTACCAGGAGAGTAAAAGGCACCGTTTAAATACTGTTTTTGTTAACGGTCGAAGCATTTACTATATTACTGACTGCGCAACACGCCAGCTTCCACGTGCATGTGTCTTCACATGCACCTGGCTAAATGCTGCTGCAGTGACCTACCAAAGTGTTTTTCCTGCTTAGAAGTAGTACTATCAAGAGTATGCTGTTTATTAATAAGTGCCTACTGTTGGAACTGACTTTTTTGATGACATTGTTTTGTCTTTTTCAAATTGAATTGATACAGAGCCCAGTTGTACACCTAACTTGTATCTAGCCTACAGTATCCCACTGTATATTTAATCTTTAGTGTTTGACTCTATTGCTAAATTGTATCTATTGGTAAATGTATCTTGTTCACAACATTTCACTGTTCATTTAACCATTGCGATAGACTCCTTTGTTACATTCTATACTTAGCCTTTATTTGCTTCATTTTTAGTATTTTGTGCCAACACTACTTCCTTACCTGCCTATCACTACTACTATGGAACACATGCTGTTACTATTACACATTTATTAATCCTCTCTCTATTTTTTCTCCTCTCTCCAGCTGTTTTTTACCCTGCATATTCCCCTTGGGACCTCGCCTGGGTGGATGCTTATACCCAACTAAAGTCATCAGATTCTTCCATTGTTCTGTGGTCCTGCAATATTTACCTCTCTGCTGCCTTTACCCCTGCTGGGAAGGTTGAAGCAAGTCTCCCCAAAGGACATTGAGGAAGTACGTGTATCTGCTGCTACCAAGCTTCTGTAATTTTACTCCTTGTTGTTATTTGTGTACGCTATCTCCCCGCCAGGACAGCCAGTGGCCTATACCCCTCTTATCTTTGCCTCTCTACTCTCACCCTCATTCTAATTTCTCTAATCCTTACAGGCTCCTTCCCATTCAATCCTCTTTAGCCCATTCGCTGCCCTAGTGACCTAGTGTACTTCTACACTTATCACAAGAGGGTACCCCTCCCCACTGATATTCCATTACTTTCTACTCTCACCCTCATTCTAATTTCTCTAATCCTTACAGGCTCCTTCCCATTCAATCCTCTTTAGCCAATTCGCTGCCCTAGTGACCTAGTGTACTTCTACACTTATCACAAGAGGGTACCCCTCCCCACTGATATTCCATTACTTTACTTACTTCTTGCTTTCTTCCCTTACTAGCCTTTACTTTCATCTCTCACTGAACTCTCAGCCCACTCCCCCTATTACATCCAGAACCTTACTTACCCTCTTACAGCTTATGTTCCTGCAATCTAAGCTCCACTGATTGGCTCTCATCCTTCTCCTAGTGTTTCCCGCTCCGTTCGCCCTACGGGCTCACTCCGCTCCCCTACCCTGCCCCCAATTCCCACCCACCCCAGCACCACTAGCTATATTTCCTCTTCTTACCACACCCACTTCCACCCTACACCAATCCATCACCGATACCCTTGACACACCCAGTATCTTCTATTCACCTCCTTGTTACCACACCCTCTAATTAACTACACCATCAGACTCCAGATCTACACTTTAACTCTGATAACTGACCCTATCTTTCCCCTTACACCAGCTTCTACCATTTCTACCACCTCCTTCTTAACTCTGCACTCCCCACTACAATCTTCGCCTATACCACCACATCCTCCTATATTTACCTTTAAAGACATACTTAATTCATTTAGCTTACTACTAACTAAGTAACCTTAATCATCATGCTTTTAAAACCTTCATCTATCTCTATTTTACTATTATTACTTCTAAACCTTTCCTATCTTCACTACCTCACCCAACCTAGAAACTGCCACCATTCACGTCTCTATCACACAACCGCCATCAAACTTCCCCCCTCACACTCACACTCACCTATCTCTCCCCATCTATTTCCTATAAAACAACACTTATTCTTCTCCTACAAAATACTCACTTCTCCTAAACTCTCCATCCCCACTACTACCAAAACCCTTCACCATCACAACAGTACCCAACCCTTTTACTAAACTACTTAATTACCTCTCCAACCACATCCTTCACCTAGCTACCTGTCTCTTATCAGGCGATATTCATCCCAACCCAGGCCCCTTTACCTCTACCACCATACACAAGCCTCTATTACTTACTTCTTTAAACTCCCAAAGCATAGTCAACAAAATAGCAACCCTCCATGCCTGGCTCACATATAATAAACCTGACATCCTATCTATCTCAGAAACATGGCGAAAACCCTCTATAAAAGACTCAAATAATTCCACCTAACTACTCTATCATTAGAAAAGACAGGTCCCATAAAAAGGCGGTGGTGTAGCTCTCTTATTTTCAACATCCTTGTTAATTACTCCCTACGACAAACCTATTCCACAATTCAACAATGCTGAAATACTCCTCACCCTCCTACAAGTCAACAAGCATAAACACATATGTCTTGTATCTCTCTATATCCCCCCTGGTGACAATATCTCTACATTAGAAGACATCCTCTCTTGGCTCTCCAACAACATTAGTAATGAAACCATAATTTTAGGCGATGTAAATATCAATTGGACCTCCATTCAATCTCCAACCAACCCCCTTAACATTAACCTATATAACTTCTCCCCAGCTAATCAACAAAGTAACTCGTCCATCTAAAAACCTTTCCTGTGGCAGTATATTAGATTGGATCCTTGTCTCACACCCACACTATCACTCTGACAGTGGTATTCTTCCCGACGCTCTAAGTGATCATTTGCCCATCTTCACTTATCGACTCCCCTGCATCTCTCAATTCCCCCACACTTATATTACTACCCGCAACCACAAAAATTTCAACCCAACAAACTTTTCAAATTCTCTAAAAGCGATTAATTGGAACAATCTAAAGACACTATCCTTAGATGATGCAGTCTCCCACTTTAACTCTACATTCTTAAAGATACTTGATTCCCAAGCCCCTTAAGGACAAAGCGAATAAAAAATAACTCTGCCCCCTGGATTACCAAAAATACATTAGCAGCCATGCGCCTCAGAGATAAAGCCTGGGCACTTTACCAGAAAATTAAGACCACCAAATCCCACATTGAATATAGAATACTGATAAACCCTTCCAAAAGCTTACTATCTCTGACAGACAAAATTATTTCTTTACCCTTCAAAACAATAATAAAACAAATCCACAGAGATTCTGGAAAGGAATCTCTACCCTCCTTAACCCTAGCAAACCACACCCCCACCCCTGATCCAAATGCCCCAGACCTAGACTTGGCTACTCAATTTAACTCCTTCTTCATTGACTCTATTAGCAAACTAACTTCCTCCTTTTCTACTTCCACCTTATCATCCAATACCCCCTCACCCTCTCCCGCAAAAAAACCACCATGCACTTCTCTTACTTCCCCATTCCCAGCTACTAACTCTTCACCTACTCTAACTTCCTCATCATCCTTACCAGTATCAAATACTTTCCCTCCCCACTCTGCTCCCTTCTCATTAAAACCTATCCCCATTTCTACAATAAAGAAACTCCTTCGAAAATTGAAGCCCGGCACTAATGCACCTGATAACATCCCCTCATACTTCCTAAGAATAGCTGCTGATGGAATTGCCTATCCCATAAGCATTCTCATCAACCGCTCAATCCTGGAATGTACAGTGCCCCAACTCTGGAAACAAGCCTTCATCATCCCTCCATAAAGGTGGAAAAACTGCAGTGTTAACAACTTCCGCCCAATTGCTATCCTGTCCCCATTTCTAAGCTACTAGAAAAATGTGTCCAACTTCAACTACTACCATATCTTTTAGAAAATAACCTTCTTACATCTACACAACATGGCTTTAGGCCAAACCATAGCACCATGACAGCCCTCCTCTCCTTTCTTGAAACCATCAATAAAGCACGTGATTCCGGGAAAATTGTCTCCACCCTACTACTTGACCTTTCTAAGGCCTTTGATACTATCTCACACAGTCTGCTCCTAACTAAACTTTCCAACCTTAACCTTTCTCCCTCCTCTATAAACTGGTTCTCCAGCTACCTATCAAACAGACACCAAGCTGTAAAATGGAAAAGCCACTTCCTCTTTTCTCAATACCCCACCGGAGTTCCCCAAGGCTCCATACTTGGTCCTCTTCTCTTTAACATATTTATAAATGATTTTCATAAATCTATCCCATTCTCTGACATTATCCAATATGCTGACGATTCTACTATTATTTGCTCTGCCTCATCTGTCCCTAAGCTTCTAAAGCTCACACAAGAAGCTTTCTCAATTACTGAGCATTGGATGAAAACAAACCACCTAGCTCTAAACGCCTCCAAAACCAAACTCATGGTATTTACCCCCTCTAAAACTACTCCCTTCAATACAAACAATTTCTTGATTATAAGTCAAAACAACTCAATTCTAGAACTAGTGCCCGAAACTAAGTTACTTGGTGTCCAAATTGACAACCAGCTTAATTTCAACTCTCATCTTCAACTAAATATTAAAAAAAACCACCAAAAGCTGGGTATGCTCTACCGTCAAAACCATTACCTCACAAAGACCTCTAAAATCGCTCTCTCCTCTTCCTTTCTTATTCCCTCCCTGCTCTATGGCTCACCTCTCCTAACAAATCTTCAGTCCTCTCTAAAGAAACAACTTTCCTCTTGCTACAATAAGATCGCCAAGTTCGCTAGCGGCCACAGGTCATCAACCCACCACTGTTCCTCTCTCCAAAAACTTAACTGGCTTGAACTTCCTCATCGGCTCAACTACATTCAGCTCACCCTAGCCCATAAGCTCATAAATAACCCCTCTCTCTGTCCCTCCCTGTCTTCTGCTTTTAAGTTACATCTACCAGACAGAGTCTTAAGGTCTAACAACCAAAACCTACTAGAAGTACATAAACCAACACGTCCCCCAGGCAAATACCTTCTATCCTCTAACCTAGCCCGTCTTTGGAACTCACTCCCACCATCCATTCGTACCACCTCTAATCTTTATACATTCAAAAAATCTCTACACACACATCTAAAGTTGCAATGGGAATGTTCCTGTTCTCATCCATCATAAAAATATGGAACTCTTAATCCTTCATCCATTCTTAAGCTATTCAACAAAGCCTACTTAACTTATCATTCCCTTCATAACTACATTCATTTATAACAAAACAACTCTACCTCTCTAAAGTCATTACACAACTTGCATCTATTTTACCTATTTCTATTATACTGTATTATATGAATGTTACCTCAAATGCAAAATCAATGACTGTATCCTATTTTACATTTGTATAAGTATCTAAGCTATCTATTGTTTATTCCTGCCCTCTGGTTTGCTTTAAGGGCTTTTTAAATTGTTTGTACCTATTTTGTGTGTCTGTTTTTTGGAGCTTTTCTCCCCAGGACTCCATTGAAAACGGGTTCTTTTAGGCCCAATGGACTATCCTGGTAAACCAACTGCAAATAAAATAAAATAAATAAAATAAAAAAAGACAGCAGGACTATGGAAAGGCTAGGTAAGAAGGTTTATACCTCCACAACCTTGGCTTTTAGGGCTGTCAGTTATCAGACCCATATGTCCAGATATAGTTTGGTTCTTCTTTCTTACGCCTGTCAGGTAATTTCTTACCTTCCTGATTTTGAAAGGAAGACTTGTGCTCTGTCCTTGTTGGGGACTCTTCTCAGGTGGTTCACCATTCTATTAAGTACATTTATGATGCAGCAGGTGCTTCTTCCAGGGCTGCTGCTTTTTGGCTCTGTGAAGAGGAGATATTCCTGGCTTCGGTTCAACCTTTGCCTGATGATATTAAGGCAAAGTTGATGGATGCGCCTGTGGTTAACGATATTTATTGGTTGATGGTGCTGCTGCTGATTTAAGTTTCTTCAGAACAAGAGCAAGGCTTTACAGGAAATGAAACATGTTTTTGTTTCTCCTGTGCCTAAATTTCAAAGGAGTTACCCTAATACTCTGACCTTTGTTCGTAAAAAGGGGAGGGGGTAGACTGGCTTTTTCTGCTAAAGCTACCCAGACACCTGTCTCCTTTTCTTGACAAACCAGGTGCTGTTTGACTATCCTGTTCTTCTCAGCCGCATTCCTCTTTCTTGTCATCTTTCCCTATCCCTTCTAGTTTGGTTAAACATTACTCAGGATTTCTGGGTTCTGTCCATTATCCACCTAGGGTACTATATGGTCTGGAAATCTCTTCCCCCTTTCAGGGGCATGCCTCAACTCCCTCAGGAACAGTTGTCTTTCTTTCCAGGGGTGATTTAGGATCTTTTGACTCCAGTAACTATTCAGGAAGTTCTAGTTTGTCAAAGGGAGAAGGAGTTTTACTCCTGAATGTTTTTGCTTTCCAGGAAAGAGGGCACTTGGAGACCCATTCTGGATCTCTCTTATTTAAACACCTTTCTAAAGGTCCATTCCTTCTGAATGTTGTCCATTCAGACTTAGTTCCCTCTGCTGCTTCCACAGGCATTTCTAGTGTCTCTGGACCTCACGGATGCTTCATTCTGATTCATCTCCATTTCATGAAGTTTTTATGTTTCTCTGTTGCTTCTTGGCATTTTAAGTTCTCTGCTAGCCCTTTGGCCTTTCTACTGTCCCAAGGATATTTACCAAATGTCTCGCTCCTGTGATTGCTTTTTGCAGGCTAAGGGGGATACAAGTCTTTCCTTACTTAGACAATCTCCTGTTTCAGGCATCCTTTCCAGAGATTCTTCTGCAGCCTTCTCCCCAAGGCTTTGACTCTCATTTCTTTCTTTCAGTCCCTTCTTCCTCTTCCTTTCATCACAGCAAGGGAGTTACTGAGAGCTCTAGGTTTTATGGCCTCCACCTTTCCTTTACTCCCTTTTGCCAAGCTCCACATGAGAAAACTTCAGTGGCTTCTAATGTCAGTTTGGCTTTAGCATTCTCATACCCTGGACTTCTTAATTCCTCTTCCTCCATGCTTAAAACTGGAACTCTGATGTTGTTAATCTTCGTTCATTCCTTACTGATGGGTTATCGGTTCCATCCTCGGAACTGAGCTGGCCAATATCAAGCTCGCGTCACCCAAAAACATTTTGTGCCAAGGTCCTACCCAGAATACTCTGCTCCCTGTTACCTCAGGTCTTGTTTGCCGCGTTGCTGAACAGCCGTGCCAAGCCACTTTCTCAGCTGTCTAATTTTTTCACAGTATATATATATATATATATATATATATATATATATATATATATATATATATATATATATATATTCTTTTTACTCTAAATTTTTTTCTCAAAAGTTTATTCTAATAATTTCCTACCCTATCTCACACTTTTAGACTCTCTCCCTTTAGTCTTTTCCTTTTATTACCCTCTTTTCTTACCTTGTGGTAATTCTCCATTACCATCGTTGGTAATCCTTCCCCCCCCCCTTTTTTTAACCCTTTTCTTGAGTAGCCAGTATTCTTCCTTTTGCTACTGTGCTTCTTCTCCACACCAGCTATGTCGGATAAGAAAAGTTCCACTGGTTTCAAGCAGTGCAAGGACTGCGGCCATAAGTTACCACTTTCCGATGGCCATGACTTATTTGTCTACTGTCTTAATGTCTCCCACTTGACTGTAGATCCTTTGTGTCGGATTTGTAAAAACATTTCTACCAGGACTCTCAACAAGAGGAAGAATAAGTTAATTTTGAAAGATCTCCTCAAGTCTCCTTTCTCTGACGGTATTTCTGGGTCAGAGGGCTCACCCCCTCCTGTTAAACCCCACAAGAGGTATTCTTCCTCCTCTTCATCGAAGTCACTCCCTTCATCTCCCTCTGGAGATCGTAGGCAGTCGACTCACAAGAAGGTGAAATTGATTACTACTCCGGCACCACCACCTGTGACCCTGTCGGCTCCAGGCTCAGTACCGCCTCAAATGATCCTGACTACAGCCCTGTCTCCTTTATCGATATTGGCACCGGAGTTCCCGGTGCAGACAACTATGGTTCAGACAGTTCTGTTGCAACCCCTAACAGCACCGTCAATACAGGTTCAGTCCCCTTCGACACCATTGGTACAGACACATTCGGCTCCAAGTATGACTCTTCTGTACTCCACGGTGCAGACTTTTCAGTACCGACATGTACTTCAGTGCAGTCCTTCTCGACACTATCCTTATTGCCAGTGCAGACACTTTCCACTGTAGCACTGTACCTTTCGGGGCAGACCTTTGCCTTTACGGTGCAGACACCTTCAACTACTACGGCGCTGACATCTTCAGCGCAGACCTTTTCCACACTGTTTTCTTCGGTGCAGACTTCCTCGGCTCCGAGCTCTGCATCTACTGAATTAGCAAGGACCAAATATTCCCCTTCATTGGATCCTTTTGCAAGCAGTCAGTATAGTCCTTTCCTAGAAAGGCCAGAATCGCCATCAGCCTTCTCCATGAGGTCAGCCAAGAGTCTTTCTGAGCAGGATGTGTTGCGGCTTGTTGACCAGTTGCTTGTGGCCAATGGTCACTCTCAACCGAAGTCCACGTTCCCTCATTCAGTTTAGTCTATTTTGCCTCAAACTCCAACATATACTCATCCTTCGACTTCACTCAAGTCTCAAAGCCTATTATTCCGACAGCAGCTTCCCTTCCTCCAACTCCAGTAGTGGATCTCACTTTGGAACCATTGTCGTCCTTGTGGCCTTCGATGCACTGGGCATTGGACTGTTCTCAGGCCAGTGGCTGTGCTGTTGGGGAGGGCATTCCTGGCTCCACGACGATTTTTTTCTATGGCACCTTCCAGGGATGCTCTCTGTCTTACGGTTCATGGTCCTCTTGAGACTCCTGGTCTGGGGGAAGGCTCGTCTGGGCAGGATGTGATCCCGGTACCAAGGTTGTCATGCTCGGTTCTGGGCTCCTATCCCTCTTTGAGTGGGCCAGTCTTCCAGCCCATGGAGAGGGTGGTTGCCTCCGCTGGCAAAGCTCATTTGTTGGAGTCCTCTCCCCCTTCTGTGCCGCAACTGCCACAAGCTTCAACTCCTGGACACCGGGCACAAGACCCTCAGGTCTCTCCTCCTAAGGAGCCCCCCTCTTTGCAGTCTTCCCCAGAACCTCCCACTGAGGAAGCACCCCACAAAGCATTGTGTAAGAGGAAGCACATGGACTCCACTGAAGAGTCTATCACTAAAGATACAGATTTTGATGACAGGGAAGGTGCCCCACGGTCACCCTCTGATGAGGTGTCCTTTGGTGACTTCCTCTGAGGAATCCGTATTCCTACAGGCATTTCGTGCCTGCCCCCCATCTCCTGGGTCACCCTGCCTGCCGATGAGCTAGTCCAGCTCATCGTGCAGCGAGCATGGAAGGCTCCTGATACCATGGAAGTGATACCTAAGAGGCCCGATGAGCACCCCCACTGGTCACATGGTCTTCCAGTAGATGCTATGGTGGTGGCAGCTGCTGCTAAAAAGGATTTGGCAGAAGAGAACCAAACTGTCCATCCGCCCAACAAGGCGTCCCTGGTGATTGACAGATTAGGGAAGCGTGCGTTTGTTTTATTGACCTTCGCTGTAAGGTCTTTGAATTATTTGCCATATTTTACCAGGCGTCAGCGCGATCTTATCAATCAGCTTTCTGAAACCTTGACAGGAGCTGTTTCTGATGAAATCCGTGATAATGTGGCTTCTCAGATAGCCACCCTAGAGTCCATTTCCAACTCTTCCATGCGACTTATTTCTCACGCAATGGAAGGGGCAGCTAGAGTGGCAGGCACGGGTATAGTCGCCAGACGACATGCTTGGATGCACCTTTGTGACTTTGCGGACTCCTTTAAGGCTTTCTTCATGAATGCCCCTATAGAGGCCGCTTCTTTGTTTGGCCCTAAAGTCAAGGATTATGCTGGCACTGTGTGAATAAGATGGCAAGACCTTGTCTGCCGTTGGTGTCAGACACTCTACTTTTCAGCTATTCTATTCCAGAAATCAGAGGAGTGGAAAGATCTGGCACAAGAAATCAGAGGGTTCTTTTTGGGATGCACGTACCGAGTTTTCCCCTAGAGGCAGAGGGGGAAACTCCAATGGAAGATGCTCCTTTCGGGTCAGAGGAGGTCCACGAAACCAGGGTTCTAGAGATTCGTTCTCTGGCCAACCCTATCAGCGCTCCTGAAGCGTTGCCTGACTGCTCACCTCTGGAAGCGGTCGGGGGTCGTTTCTCCTTGTACCCTGCTGCCTGGCAAAACATAACAACCAACTCTTGGGTACAGTGGATTATATACTGAGGCTACCACATCCCCTTCCATCTTTGCCCAGTCTCATCAAGGGTGTTACCTGACGTTCCACCCAGTCAAAGGGGAAACAGCAGCACAGAAAATCAAAAAGCTGCTTCAAAAAAAAGAGTCATCCAGATGGTCCCCCCAGATCAGATAGGATCCGGATTTTACTCAAGGTTCTTTTTAGTGCCAAAAAAGACAGGGGACTGGAGATCAATTCTGGATCTCAGTACACTAAACAAATTTTTAAAAACAGAGAAATTCCAGATGTTCATGGTTCAGTCTATCCTTCCTCTTCTGGAAGAAGATGATTGGATGTGCTCTGTAGATCTTCAAGATGTGTATTACCACATAAAAATGGACAAATGCACAAGAAGATACCTCCGCTTCCGTATAGGAGCCAGTCACTACCAGTTTTGAGCCCTGCCCTTCGGTCTCTCTGCAGCTCCCAGAGTGTTCACAAAATGCATGGCAGTGGTTATCGCTTACTTGCGACTTCAAGGATTCCAGGCATTTCCATATCTAGATGACTGTCTCCTTACTGCTCCCACCAAGCATCTACTTGAAGTCCTGCAGTATACTCTCTTAACAGCTGGAAGCCTAGGAATCACTATAAATTGGGAGAAATCCAACACAGCCCCAACTCAGTCTTTGGAATTCGTAGGGGTACTGTTGGACACGAGAACTTGCACAGCATCCCTTCCAGAACACAGACTTCAGACAATAAGACAACAAGTTCAACCACTGCTCTGTCACCACAAATCCCCAGCTCAATCTGTACTTCAGCTATTGGGGTCAATGGCAGGTTCGATTACCATTGTTCCTCTAGCCAGAGTCCACATGAGACTTCTTCAATGGCTACTTCTCACTCAATGTTACCCTCTACAACATCCTTTGTCTTTTCAAAAAAGTGTAACTCGGAGATGCAAGCAAGCTTTACTCTGGTGGACGTCTCGAAATCCCCAACAATGGTCTCGCCCTTTCAACCCCAATCAACCGATAACCATAGTGACCACTGATGCCTCCCTGATGGTGGGAGGGCTATGTCAGGAAAACTCGGTCCAAGGCACCTGGTCGGAGACTGAGACCCTTTTGCATATCAGTGTCCTGGAACTGAGGGCGGTGCTTCTAGCTTTGCAAGCATTTCACTCCATCCTTCCGTCAGGGACTATTGCAATCCAGTCAGACAGCATGTCAGTGGTCTGGTACATCAACAAACAAGGGGGCACCAGAGCTTACCCCGTTATGCAGAGAGGTCTTGGGAATATGGCAGTAGGCGATAGGTCACAACCGCTTTCAGATTGCAATGCACATTCCCGGGAGCTCCAACGTAATAGCAGAGAAATTGAGCAGGTGCATTCTACAGCCTCACGAGTGGTCCCTCAAACCTCTGATAGCAGCAAAAATCTTCAACCGCTGGGGCCAGCCTTGCTGCGACCTATTTGCCTCCTCAACCAACTACAAGTGCAGCAACTAGTTTGCCCTGATTCCCCCCTCAGGGACAGTCACCAAGGGATGCTCTAGTACACGCTTGGCCCTCGGGTCTTCTTTATGCCTATCCTCCTCTCCCCCTCATTTCCCAATTTGTAAAGAAAGCACAACAGTTGAAGAGCAGAGTGATCCTCATTGCTCCATATTCGCCTCGACAAGTCTGGTTTCCCTTCCTCTGGCCTCACCTGCTAGATCAGCCGTGGATCCTCAATACATCCCCAACGCTCATCTCCCATCCACAGGGTCTGATTCACCCCAATCTAACAACCCTGAAACTGACAGCTTGGTTTCTTCACTTCCTATGATTGCCAGACATGAAAACCTTTCGTCCCCTGTGAGCAATATTCTTATTGCATCTCATAAATCGTACACCAGACTAGTCTATCTAAACAAATGGAAGAGGTTCTCTCTGTGGGCAGCAGATAAGCAAATAGACCCCTTGTCAGCCCTGATCTCGGTGGTATTGGATTACTTATCACATCTTTTCCACTCCGGGGTGTCTGCCTCTACTATCCGTGTACATTTAGCTGCCATCTCAAATTTTCATATTGGTTTTCAAGATTTATCACTTATGTCACACAGACTCTAAGACTTTCTTGAAAAGGGTTATCCACCTAAAACCTCCCTTTAGAGAACCCATACAATGTTGGGATTTGGCTTTGGTTCTGCAAGCTTTACAGCTCCACACTTTGAACCTGCACCTTCTTGTGATGTAAGATACCTGTCTTGGAAAACTTTGTTTTTGATTGCAATCACATCGGCCAGGCAATTGTCAGAACTTCAGCCTTATGCATCAAACCTCCCTATCTTATCTTCCATAAGGATAGGGTATCACTGAGAACCAATTCTACCTTTTTACCAAAGTGGTGTCAGAACGATCTATCAACCAGTCTATTGATCTCCCAGTGTTCTTTCCTAACCATTCTAACAAGGGAGAGTATTGCTTGCACTCCTTGGATGTTCATAGGCAAATACAATTTTATCTGGACAGAACAAAATCTACCCGTAAATCAGACCAACTGTTTCTGGCTTTTTCTGGACCCAGATGGGGTCATCCTGTATCAAAAGTTACATTGACTTTAATGGTTGAGAAATTGTATCACCTTTATCTACAACAAAAACAATCTCACCTTGTCTCATAGAGTCAAAGCACATTCTACAAGATATGAACCTATCTATGGCAACTTTAGCAGCTTTCCATGCTAAGGCTTCCCCCAATTATATTTGCTCAGCTGCAACTTGGGCCAAACCTCATACCTTTATTAAAAACATTTTAGCGCTTTCATCTTCAATAGAGACTTCATCAGAAATAAACAAAACCAACAATTTAATTGACTTAACTGAATTAATTGAATAGCATATTTAAAAATATTTGTATGTATATTTTGAACACTAATAAGTGAATAATGTTTGTAATAATTTTGATAAATTTGTGTTCGGTATTCTTGAAATAGTACATATCAACCCTAGGGGTGGAGATTAGAAGAACATTTTAAAAAAGGAGAGCCAGTGGCAATTTAGACTAGCAGCTATGTTTACACCAGGTTTAAATGACTATGTATCATTGGCACCTATATTACAAGAAAGAGCTAACATTATGTAGCCTCAAATGCATCTATTTACAAGAATTCAGTTTTATTGTTTAGTTATTCACTTAAGTATAAATACAGGTAGAAATTGAAGTATTTTTTATATAAAAATTGTAGTATTCTAGTAAGATATTTATATTTATACATATTAGTGTTTAAAATATACATACAAATATTTTTAAATATGCTATTCAGTGGCTGTGTAATAATTTTACAGAGGTATGTATTTATATATATATAAAATTGGGGTAAATACAGGAATGGATTTTATAACATCTTCATGGTTGTGTCTTTTTAAATTAATTGGTGGTGATGTCACTGCAAATTGAGTATATAAATGCAATTAAATTGTTGGTTTTGTTTATTTCTGATGAAGTCTCTATTGGAGATGAAAGCGCTAAAATGTTTTTATTAAAGAGTTTTTATATCCATCTCTGGGAGTGTATCCATTTGTCCTGACAAGGCTTCGGCTATACTTTTTTTGTTTTAGTGTATGGTTTTCTTAGTTGACTTGTTTTGGTTTTCTTGTCATGGACTCTATGGAGGATTTGAATTTATCTGGGACTGTTTTGCCAAGGATACCGGAGCGGAAATTAGACAACTGCATGGGGAAGTTTCTTGTTTAAAAGGTGAATTAACTAAGCTATTGGAACTTCTACTAACACAGAGAGAGGGTTGTGCTACCGCTAGGCATTCCTTTATTGGCGAACATGTCAACTTTATACCTCCAGGATACAATGGTTATGGCGTGTGCATGGAGGCAGGTTTGAATTACCCGCCAAATGCTGCAACTACCGGATTTGCTGACAATGTTAACCGCACAGGGTACATCAATGCGGCTTCCACTCAATGGAATGGAGAACTAGTGATGGTCAATCCAGAACGAGATGGGAATAATAGGGACATAGTCGGAAACAATATTCTACCTGTCACTATGACTTTGAACAACAGTAATGGTACTACAAACGTTGTGCGTTCTAAACAAGGTACTGTATTTGACAATTGTAAATACAACAGAACTAATGTTGGTGGAGAGCGTTCTAGTGATCGCTCGGAAATGACAGATGCAGTTGGGTGTTGCTAATAATAGGTTTGAACAACTTTTTTCAAAAAAGTATTCTTTTATTAATACAGAAAGTCCGCGAATGGATGGTCCCAACAACAATTATGTGCATAATAATGGACATAATGTAGGCTCCTTGAAGGACATGATTTTTCAACTCGAGAAAAGACTGTTTAAATATAAAACTACAGAAATGGATATAGCATATTTTAAACAATGTCTTTTGTTAAAAATTGTGCCACAAGGCTTAAGAATTTACAAATTTCCCTTTGGTGTCACATATACAGAAGATGTTATGGATGATTATATACACTATTTTGATGAAATAAGGTTGGGGCTTATCAAAAAACTTTATTTTATTATGAAAAGCAGAACGAAGAAATGTTATTGGAAGTTCAGGATTTGGATAGTAAAGTTAAAAATGATTTGTTATTTTTCCACCATAGTGCCTTATACTTCAGAATGTTAGATAAGGTAGGCAAGAGATGTTATAATATTTTTCCAAAATAGAAACGTAAATTGGAAAGGGATCAAAAAAGTTACTCTAATAAACAGGTATATACTTATAAAGCAGATAAAATGGTTAGACATGTACAAGGTAGGCAAAATAAGTTTTTGACATCAACAGATAATGTTTCTGAGGGTCAGAATTTAGATTATAGGTCACCTAGTTATAGCGAAGTGACGAGAAATTATAGGAGATGGGACAATACTGAAGACAATTCTCACCAGCCACAATATCAGGAAGGGGAGGATTTTCCAGGGGTCAGACACTCAGAGACTGGCACAGTACTACATGGAGAAAGGGGAATACAACAGACAATATTACCCACACAGGAAGAATCCTTATTACAAATAGTTAGTTCCCACATCTGTTTAGATGACAGGGGTGGTATAGTACATTGCAAGGATGGATTTACTATATATAATTATACAGAAATATCTATTACGGAAAATTATTTTAAATTGTTTTCAAAGGGTGTAAAATTTACTCCCTCTTCTCCTGGTGACATAGTTGACAATATAGTAGCCCTTAAGCTGTATACAAGAAAACTGAATTTGGAAATTAGTATGGAACATCAGGAAATAGAAAAGGAAAATAGTTCTCATTGTTATGTTTTACCAAAGAAAAAAAGTACTTATAATCCCATTCTGCACCCCTTGGTAGAGACATATGAGAGAGTAGTTATGGAAGATATTTACAATATTTTTAAATATCATAAAAACAAAAACAATTGAAATTTAACCAAGGAAGAAAGTGACTTATTAAATGATTTAAGAAGGGATAAAAATATACGAGTCATGATCCCAGACAAGGGGGGTGGAGTAGTTTTATTTCATAGTATAGACTACTCGGATGAAATGTTAAAATTATTAGTTGACAACAGTACTTATATAGGAATTTCCAAAAATCAGATAAACATAGCATATTCTAGGATTTATTCCTACTTGGATGAATATTTTTTGGATGGGAGAATTGATAAGGACACCTATGAATTTCTATATAGAAAAGATTCATTAGTCCCCGTTTTTTTTTTGGTATCCCCAAGATACATAAAAGCATTAATAAACCACCACTTAGACCCATAGTAGTGGCTAGGGGTTCAAAAATTCATCCATTAACTGTATTTATAGATACCTGCATACAACATGTAGTTCAAAAAGTTTCACATCTGCTCAAGGATTCCTGGGAGTTTCTAAAGAATATTAAACAAGAACTATATAACAAAGACATTTTCTTTCTTACGATCGATATAAAGGACCTTTTTACTAGCATTCCCAAAGTAGAAGGTTTGACATTTTTTGAGGAAGTATTATTTCAATTTTCAGGACTGGAGAATGACATGGTTAAGCTCATTTGTGAACTTATGGGCATAGTATTAGATAATAATTTCCTTTGGTTTGAAGGTGAATATTATCAGCAAATCAAAGGTGTCCCTATGGGAGCGGCATGTTCACCAGTCTATGCCATCCTTGTTTTGTTGGGTTGGGAGAATAAATATGTCATCGACTGTCCCTATTGGGGTAGTGTTAAACTATACTTACGCTATTTGGATGACATTTTTATTTTGTGGTCCGGTATCGAAGACGATATCATTAAATTTATAGAATATTTAAATTCCACTACACATTTTTGGGAATTTACGTACCAGTATAATAAAGATTCTATACATTTTTTGGATACAACAATTTCAAATGAGAAAGAAGAATTTAAATCCTTGGTATATAGAAAGAAGACTTTTTGTAATGCCTATCTGCATTTTGAAAGTGAACATCCGTTGGGGCGAAAAAATCAGTATAGTGAAGGGACAGGCTATAAGAGTTGCTAGGATGACTTCCAGGAAAGAGGATTTAGTTAAGGAATTTAATACTATTTCACTTATGTTTTTGGAGAGGGGTTATCCACCTGAGCTTTTAGAAAATATTTTTTATGAAGTATATACACAATGGGGTATTAAGTACAAGCCTTTGTTAGGTACATGTCTGGCAGAGCAATCACGGGTATGTGCAAACAAATCTAAAACAGGAAACTTCACTAAGGCCTGTGTTTTGCAATATAATATGAACACCAATTTGGTCAGGGAAGCTTTTGAAAGGAGCTGGAATATTTTTAGGACCAAGAGAGAAATTTTAGAAAAAGTAGGTTATAAGCCCAAGTTTGTCAATAAAATGGGTTATAATATTAAACAATTGTTGGAATATAATATTGATAATTCTAGCCAAGTCAAACAGGGTACTAAACTATGTGGTGCATGTAATTATTGTCCATACATTATTAAGGAATCTAGTGTAGTTTTAAACAATAATATTAGGAGTAAAGTGTTTTTCAAGAAAGGTAATTGCAATACAAGAGGGGTAGTCTACTTGCCTTGGTGAATGACAAGTGGACATTTTTATGTAGGTAAAACTGAACGTATGTTAAAGAACAGAATATATGAACACTTAAATGATATAAAAAATAAAAAAAACACCAACGCTTTATACAGGCATTCTATTGTTTGTAATAATTTTGATAAATTTGTGTTCGGTATTCTTGAAATAGTACATATTTACCTTAGGGGTGGAGATTGGAAGAACATTTTAAAAAAGGAGGAGAGCCCATGGCAATTTAGACTGGCAGCTATGTTTACACCAGGTTTAAATGACTATGTATCATTGGCACCTATATTACAAGAAAGAGCTAACATTATATAGCCTCAAATGCATCTATTTACAAGAATTCAGTTTTACTGTTTAGTTATATTATTCACTTAAGTATAAATACAGGTAGAAATTGAAGTATTTTTTATATAAAAATTGTAGTATTCTAGGAAGATATTTATATTTATACATATTAGTGTTTAAAATATACATACAAATATTTTTAAATATGCTATTCAGTGGTTGTGTAATAATTTTACAAAGGCTATGTATTTATTTATTTATATATACATATAATTGGGATAAATACAGGAATGAATTTTATAACATCTTCGTGGTTGTGTCTTTTTAAATTAATTGGTGGTGATGTCACTGCTAATTGAGTATATAAATGCAATTAAATTGTTGGTTTTGTTTATTTCTGATGAAGTCTCTATTGGAGATGAAAGCGCTAAAATGTTTTTATTAAAGAGTTTTTATATCCATCTCTGGGAGTGTATGCACTTGTCCTGACAAGGCTTTGGCTATATTTTTTGTTTTAGTGTATGGTTTTCTTAGTTGACTCATACCTTTATTCTTCATTATAAATTGGACTTGGCCTCCAAAGCTAGAGCTTCCTTTGGCTCCATGATGCTCAGGAATGTCCTTCCATGAGGGCCACCCAGGAATACAGGTTGCTGTGGATTCTGTCCCATCAGTAAGGAATGAACGAAGATTAACAACATCAGATAAAAAAGTTATGTCTTACCATAATGTTCCATCTGTGTTGTTGATCTTTGTTCATTCATTACTTCCCACTCTCCGTCCCCCTTCCAGAGGTTCTTGGTTCATCTCATATACTCCTTTCTTGTAGGTCTGTTATGACCAGAGGTAGCCTCTATTTTTATTTATCAACTTGCAAACTTGATCTGAGATAACCGGGAGAAGAGCATTTTGGGTAGGACCTTTGCTCGAGAATTTTTAGCTGATGCGAGCTTGATATTGGCTGGCTTGGTTCCTAGGATGGAACTGATAACCTATCAGTAATGAATGAATGAAGATCAACAACACAGATGGAACGTTATGGTAAGACATAACTTGTTTTTCAGTGGTGGATTCAGCAGCTGACTCTCAATCAAGGCCTCCCTCTTCAACCCCCCCTTCCCTCTCAGGAGCTGTTCATAAATGCTTCAGATGTGGGATGGGGAGCATCCTTCAGCTCTCTAAAAGTGCAGGGTTATTGGTCGCTTCAGCAAAGGAAAGACCCCATCACTGTCAAAGAGATGAGAACTCTTCAAGCATTTCACCACCTTTTCTCTCCAGGGCCTCTCAACTTAGCTGTTTAAAAACAATATCACAGTGATGTGTATGTCAGCAAGCAGGGAAGGATGAGATCTTACCTCCTTTGCCAATTGGCTGTTCTAGTGTGGGAACTAGCTTTCCAGTGTCATGTGACTCTTCAGGCAGTTTATATTCCCTCAAATCAGAACACTGTGGCAGACACCATGGGCAGGTCCATAACACAATCCCACTAGTGGATGCTTCACAGGGATGTGATTCTGGGCATTGACCATCAGTGGAGTACTCTTCAAGCAGAAATATTTCCCTCCCCTCTGAACAGACAACTTCCTATTGTTTGTGCCAAAGTCCCAGGTCCTCTGGTCTGGAAGGTGGATACCCTCCCTTTTTCCTGGACAGGGAATGTTTCTTTATGCCTTTCCTCCCCTTCCCCTCATTCCAAAAGTCCTGTTCAAAATATTGCAGGATGCTCCCAGAATCTTGCTGGTGACCCCCATTTAGCCCAGACAGCATTGGTTCCCTTTTCTGCATTTAGCCAAGGGCAGTCATCACAAATTACCTCACAGGGAGGACCTACTCGCACAAGACAAGGGATCTCTCATCTATCCTCACCTGTCCACTCTTCAACTGACACTGTGGCTGCTAGGATTTTGATTCCATACAGACACCTTTTTTTCTGAACACATGCTTATGATCCTGCAGGAGGCCAGAAAGCCCACAAATAGGAATCCCCCCTTATCCAGAAGGAAGAGGTTTTCTGTTTGGTGTCTTTCTCGTAACCTGGATCCACTTTCTGTGGATGTCATCTTATCTCTGTGAACTGTTGAATGATGGGCTGGCTTATTCTTCTGTTAAGGCCCGATTATCAGCTATTTCTACTTGTCTGCCCTTTTCACCTCCTTTAGCTTCTAGATTTGAGGCTAAACAATTTCGTAATGGCTTCCTTCATATTAGGCCTTCCAGGAAGCCTATTCCTCCTCCCTGGGATCTTCATTTTGTTTTAGAAATATCGACCAGCCTCCTTTTGAGCCTGCAGCTTCAGCTTCCTTGCAGCATTATTCTTGGAAGGTCGTACTTTTGTTAGCCATAATTTCTGCCATATGGCTTGTCCTCCATTTTTAGTGTTCCATAAGGACAAGGTGTCCCATAATGATAATCCTTCTTTTATGTCCAAATTGAGTTGTCTCTTAATCAGTCTATTAATTTGTCCACATTTTCCCTTCTCAGCAATCTACTAGTGAGAAGGTGCTGCACAGTTTGGTGGTATACTGGCTGGACGTTGGGTCACCCTCGGCATGAGATCCCTATTGTAAAGAACACTGCAACAGTGAAGAGTGGGACATCAACCGTTATGGTAAGATCTTACACAAGTGTACTTTCTAACCAATTTTGGCTTTTTAGTGCTATACAGTGGTGGGTATTGAAAGTGGTGGCTATTAACAATGAAAGAAAACAGTTTCATTTTTAGTGAATTTTAGTGAATTTCAGTATTGATAAAATTATGTATAACAAAAAAGAAGCAAATAGAATATTTCCAGTCTGTAAAAATGAAATTAAAAATGAAACAGAATAACTAAAGATCTAAAGTCCATAATTACAAAGGAAAAATAAAATATAAATTAAGTTTTACTTCTGATGGGAATAATACGAAAGGATATTAGTGAATTTCAGTATTGATAAAATTATGTATAACAAAAAAGAAGCAAATAGAATATTTCCAGTCTGTAAAAATGAAATTAAAAATGAAACAGAATAACTAAAGATCTAAAGTCCATAATTACAAAGGAAAAATAAAATATAAATTAAGTTTTACTTCTGATGGGAATAATAAGAAAGGATATTACAAATGCATTAATAATATAACTAAGTCGCATTATTTGATTAACTAATTACAGGTTAATGATGTCATAATTTTCTTTTTGTTGTCCTGCCTTTTTTGCCAGCAGCAGGTGCTATGAACTGGATGTTCTTATATGCTGAGGTCCTAGATAGGCCTCATTTCATAGTATAATTTGAATAATGACTTTTAAACTCTCCTTCAGTTTTTGTGGCGATTGAGCAATTGAGTCCAAGGACATTTGACTTAGTCATAGCACTGTGCATATATGTTATCAAAACGTCACATTTCAAACAAAACAAATCCTATTTCAGCTGTGTTCATTTTCTCTATTCCCTCTACTACCATTGTCACAGATTTTCCTGTTGCGGTGTGAGATCTGTCAGATAATACATTCAGTAAATCCCTGTAGAAATGTAGATGCAGTTGTAGGTTTGCTCCTTTTCCAAGGCTTGGTCATACTGGAACCCTTTGTAAAATGGCCCAGGATGATGGTGCTGGTTTGAAGGTTTTGCATATAAGTATTATACCCATGTTGGAGAAAGAAGCCTTCTATCTCAGTCTAGTGGTCCTTGTGGTACTAAACTCCAGGTAGGTAGTACCACAACACAGGGCTTGTCTATATATACACTAGTGAGTCATGGATTGTTGAAATCCATACTTTTGTATGTTTGTATCTCAGGATTCTTTTACATTGTTCATAGATTCATAGGTTCATACTTGTTTACTAGGCTAATGACCATAAGGGCTTTTTTAAGCATAGCCATGCATCCCAAATCTCTGACAACTTCTAATGCCTTTGATAAGTGTGAGCAGAGGTTTGGGAGATGAAACATTTACAAGCATGGCCCTAGGAGATGAACCATTTACAGCTTGCCTTTGTCCATTAGAGACATAGGTGCCAAACTAGAGATGAATTTCTTGTTCCATAGCCAGTTGTCCAAGTTGCACTTGAATTGGGTTAGGGAGGAACTCTGCTTCACATGGATGTGGAGCCTGTTACATAGACAATATAGTCCTAGGGATACATACCTACCTCTCCAGCAGGTCCTATTTATATCACAGGCAAGGTTTAAGTCTTTAGAATGGGTAATTCTAATGCTGTTTGTTTTGTGGATATGAGGGAGGTCCATCAGAGAGGGGACTGACAATGCCCTGTATACTAGACATAGATCTCAACTCAAAAGCCTGTAGGAAACAGACTACAGAAATAGGGCCTTGAGACGGTCTGCACAGGACATTTTACTTATGCCCTATAGTCTTTTAGTGAGTAACCTCTGTTGATGTTCCAATTGTTGGATATGCCTGGTTAGGTACATACCAAAGGGGGCATTGTACTCAATGATAGGTCTGATGAATGCTGAATACAGTGGAACAATGACTTCCTTGGACATAGATGCCATGCCTTTGTTTATAAGTTGTGCAACTTAGAATGATTTCCTCACTACTGTAGACAAGTGATGATCAAAGGCTAGATTACTGTCTGTGTGTCCCTAAGACCCTCAGTACTCGGTCAACTCTAAGGGGTGTGTTGTCAATATGATAGTTACCAGGGGTGGATGACTTCCCAAAGGATACGGTTATGCATTTCTTGGCATTTAATTTTAGTCTGTGGCTCTGACACTAGTTGTTTCTTTGTGTCAGCCCCTCCTGGAGAACATTTGTGTCAATGTGGGATTCAATGACAGCTCCTAATTTGCAATCATCTGCAAATGTAGTCAGCCAGAGACCACTGACATTGGCCTTGTCTTAACAGAAGTAAATGCCAAAAAGGAGCTGTCCTAAAACTGATCCACGAGGGACTCCACTTATGGCTGGCCTCTTTGTGAGGTGTACTCTGCAATTCAAACTTCCTGGGTCCTGTCTGTGAGCCAGTTGGCTATCCACTGGTTGACATACGAGTTTGTACCTAATCCCTTGAGTTTGTCAAAAATACTCGCATGGGGTATTGTGTCAAATGACTTGGCCAGGTCAAGGTAGGCAGTGTGAACCATTTTTCCCTTCATTACTTTGGTTACCTTCTCAAAGAAGTCCACCAGTTTGAGTTGGCATGAACTGCCCTTGACAAAACCAAACTGGGATGGGTCCAGTGTTTGGAGATGTTTGATCACTTCCATGATAATTCTTTCCATGTCTTTACATGTAAGACTAGTGAAACTTATGGGTCTATAGGTGGCCCACCTTTGTACAGAAGGATGACTGTTGCTGTTCTCCATTCCATGAAGCTTGTTTGGAGGCTACAGTTAAATAGTAATTCCAGAGGCCCTTATAGCTCATGTTTCATGCTGTTTAGAAGGCATCCTGGGATATTGTCTGGGCCCATTGATGCAGTGTTAATGGTCTTAGAGAGAGCATTAAGGACCTGTTCGCTAGTGATAGTAGGGGAAGTTATATTTTATGGTATTTCCTGAGGGAAGGTTGAGGGGGAGAGTGGGGTAAAGTTGGAGCTGACTTTATGAGCCAGGAGGTTTGCTGTATCTCCTGGCTCATTATAGGTGGCTTCATTTACAGTGAACACTGCACACAATTGTGAATTCCCTTGAGGTTGCAGACATAGCTAAAGAATGCTTTGTGGCTGTCTTTGGCCTGGGAGGCCAAACTTACCTCATAGTTGGCTTTGGTAGACTTTATTTGTCCTCTGAGTTGTTTGTGTAGTTTGATGAGAGTGCTTTTATCCTGCCGGGTGCTGCACCTCTTAATTTTTGCCACAATTTTCTTCCTTCTGTTGTACAACCTATTGATTTTGTGATTCCACCAGGGTGACTTGTTTCTTTGAGTTAGTTCTGTACTTCTTCCTGGTGGGTTCAGCATTTCTTTGAACAGTTCTGCATAGGCAGCAGTGTTGTCAGGGTTTATGGGGGCTTGAATTTTTTCCAGCTTATCACTTAATAGGAGGTTAGCCTTAGAGTAGTTCCTGAATATTCCAGGTTTAGCTGGGGGTCCTGGTTTTATTTTTACTTCTGATCTTAGAATCTGATAGACCTGTAAAAAAAGGTGGTGGCGTGGCCATCCTCTACTCAAACATTCTTAACCTCTCACCATACCCTTCCCCAATTCCTGACTTCCTTCCAGCTGAAATCATCATCCTTAGCTGCCATCTGAATCCCCACAAAAAAACTTGCAATTGCCTCTATCTACCTTCCTCCTGGTAACAATCTGCACATTCTTGAAAACATCCTATCCTGGTTCTCCCACAACATACCATATGAGACACTTATCCTTGGTGATGGCAACATTGATTGGTCCAAACTCACAACTGACTCCCCCCAACTCAGTATCCACCTACACGGCTTTCACCAACTTATAACATCTCCCACTCGCTTCCATGAAAATTCCACTTCTAACTCCATCATAGACTGGATCCTTACCAATTCCCCCCACCAATACCACAATCCCACCACCTTACCTGACTCTCCCTCAGTGATCATCTCCCTACCACCATCTTAAGACACTACTCCCATATTCCTAAACCCCACCTTATCAAAGACTGTCGAAAACTATCGACTTTCAATTCACCCCAATTTAACTCCATTCTCCACAGCATAGATTGGTCCATCCTAAAACACCACCCCCTAAACAATGCTGTAAGCACTTTCAATAGCATCTTCATGAATACTCTAAACTCCTTAGCTCCCTCTAGGAAGATCAGAGTAAAATCAAACCATGCTCCCTGGCTCTCCAGAGACTAGGTCCCTTATGAAACAGAGATCATGCTTGGAAAACCTGGACTAAAACTAAACAACCACCTTTTCTTCAAAAATACAGACAACTGAGGAACCTTGCAAAAAAAAATACAACTAATGACAAAAAGTTATACTATAGCTCTGCTCAGCTTAATAATAAATCCAGTCCTCGAAAATTTTGGTCAACTCTCAACAACATCCTCTATCCTGGAAAGCCCTCTCATCCCTCTCCATACCCTAACTCTTCCTCTCAGGAAACAGCTACCCTCCTGAATAAACACTTTATCTCTTCCATCCAAAATCTGGTAACCTCTAAGTCAAACTCTACTTCGACACCCACCTCTCCAAGTCCCACTAACACAACTTTGTTTTCTTTTGAGCCAGTTCCCATTACTTACATCAAATCTCTACTACTCGAGCTAAAACCTTGCTCTCCTTCCACTGACAATCTATCTCTTACATTCCTCAAACTTGCTGCTGACTCAATTGCCTATCCTGTGTCTATACTAATTAATCGATCTATTCTGGTATCAACTGTCCCAACCCTTTGGAAATCTTTCTTCACTATCCCTCTTCATAAAGGTGGAAACTCCACTGACCCCTCAAACTACCGACCCATTGCCATTCTGTCCCCCCTCTCCAAGATATTATAAAAATGTATTCACTCACAGCTTCTCAATCACAATCACCTCCTCACACATCACTTACTTACCCCTACTCAACATGGATTTTGTCCTCACCACAGCACCACCACTGCCGCCCTCTCCTTCACTCGTATCATTGCAGAGGCCATAGAAAACAATAAACTTATTTCCTGTCTCTTCCTAGATCTCTCCAAAGCCTTCAATACTGTCTCTCATCCTCTACTACTGTCCAAACTCGCAAATCTCCACCTATCCCCCTTCTCATCCTCTACTACTATCCAAATTTGCAAATCTCCACCTATCCCCCTCCACACTTGCCTGGTTTAATAGTTACCTATCTGGCAGGGAACAATCTGTCAAATGGCTCTCATCCTCCTCACCTTTCCTTCTCATCTCCACTGGTGTTCCCCAAGGCTCCGTCTTGAGACCCCTTTTGTTTAACATCTTCACCAATGATCTTCACACCTCATGCAAAGAATCCTCCCTTATTCAGTATGCGGACGACTCCACACTTATATCCATCTCAAATAACATTGAACTACACTCCCTGACCCAACAGCACCTACTATCTACTGAACAATGGCTCTCTCACATCCCATTGATCCTAAATCCCAAAAAGACCAAACTCTTACTTTTCCTTCCCCGTTCTCTTTCTCATCACAAAACCTCCTTTTTTATTACATCTTCTAACAATACAACATCCAACTTGACACCCACACAAAACTCCTAGGGTCATTATCGATGACTAACTCAAGTTCAACCTACACATACTCCAATGTATAAAAAAACAAACCAGAAACTAGGTCTGCTATATCAGAACAAAAAATTCCTAACCCCTGAATCTAGACTTACCCTGGGCCAGGCACTCCTCCCCTCCCTCTTATACGCCGCCCCAGTTCTTACCAATATCCAGGCCTACACTCTAAACAAACTGCAACAGACTTACCATAAAATAGCCAGATTCATTACTAACTCCCCATACAACTCACACCACTGCATTTCTTTAAACTCTCTTCAATGGCTTGAACTTCCCCAGTTTCTGCTATGTTATCATTTTCATATGCTACACTCTATTCTTTATAAACCCTCCTTCTGTCCATCTCTATCTTCCTTTGTCTCCATCTACATCCCATCCCGGACCCTCCGTACTTCTAACCAACAATTACTTGATATCTACCACCCAAAAAGGTCAGTAGGCAAACTACTCTACAAACACTCCCTTGCCCATGCTTTGAACAAACTTCCCCTTGACTTAAGTACAATCTCCCACACCTCACACTTTAAAAATGAACTAAAAGCTTATTTTCTCAATTCCAGAACCTGCCCTTGCCATGACCCTACCTAGTCTTCCTTCCCTTTATGTACCCTCAAAAGGACCATACTTAGTACCTCATTTCACCTCTCTCTCCAATGTGTCTACTATGCATTTGCAAAATTTTATACAAATAAAAAATGTTTATTGTTGACCTATTGAACTATATCAATGTAAAATTGTTACTTAGCTTCTGTTTAATGCAACTTTAACTTTATGCATGTAACCCAACATATATGTGCATCGTTTTGCTATAACTGCTATTATATCAATATTGTTTAAAATTGTACTTGTTTTAAAATTTATTACTGGGGCGTTTCTCCTCGGGTCTCCACCGAAAATGGACCACAAGCCCAGTTGGACAAACCCGGTTAACAAATGTCAATAAAGAAATAAAAATAAATAAATTACTTCAAAGGAGACCATTTTGTCATCTGACCTTACCAGGGAAGACATTACAGTAGGGGGTGTGCAGCATTCTCCCATATTAGTGAGGACCAGATCCAGTATGGTTACACCCCTGGTTGATGTACTGACTGTCTGGTCCAGGGAGTTTGTGTTTTCAAAATCCAGGGATCTCTGTGCCTGTATGTTTGGTGTTGTATAGGATTTCCAGTTAATAGTGGGTAATTAAAGTCACCCATGAATATGGTATTGGGTTTGATGGTTAGTGTTTCTAATAAGCTTAAATACATGGTATGGGTTTCTTGGGTTATAGAGGGGGGGCCTATAGCTTGCAAGGAGGTGGTATTGGATTTTGTCTGTGGTGATTTGCAACATGGATCAGCTCAAGTGCATTGTCCTGTTTGACCAGCCTTGAAGTATATTTATTTTTGATGTAAATAGAGACACCTCAACCTTTAGTCCTTGCCTATGAAGTAGCTGGCCTAAATTATAACCTTGCACTGTTGGTGTGCTCTCCATGGTTTTAAACCATGTCTCAGTTACCGCGCAGATGTCAGGATTCTGTAGGGTAAAGAGGGCTTTATTGGGAGTGGAGATTTTTTTTAGTCTCCTAGCATTGAGCTACTGCCTTTAGATTTTCTTGGTTTTAATTTGTTGCGTCAGAAGTACTTTCAGTTTGGCATTCCCTAAAAAAGGCACTTTGGGGGAAAACCGTGTTTTAGCTAATATTCAAAAGCGTAGAGTGGAGAGGTCCATATCATCCCTGTGAAAGCAGCATGGTCTACTAAGAAAACAAAGGCAAAAACAAACCAAATAAAACAAAAAAACACTGGCAGGTGTAGTCCCGGGTCTATATCAGAACATCGAAGTATTAAAACTTCGAATGTTCTGATATCAAACACTATTCAGCGAACGCTAAGAATAGCGAAGCTGCAGAACAGCGTATTCTTTCCTCGGGAAAGAATTCAGTTGGGCATTTCTGTGGCTTCGCTATTCTTAGCGCTGTGGTGGAAAGTTAAGGGTTGGGTAAAGGTAAGTGTGTGATTGTACGTTAGGGTTAGGGGTGGGTTAAGTGAGTTAGGGTTAGGGTGTGGGTTAGGCGTGTGTGCGATAGTGACCGACTTTAGGGTTAGGGGCGGTTTAAGTGAGTTAGGGTTAAGGCGCGGGTTAGGTGAGTGTGCAGTAGTGAAGGACCTTAGGATTAGGGTTTGGGTAAAGGTAAGTGGGTAGATAATAGTGTATGTTTAGTTTAGTGTAGCGTTAGATGTAGGAATTTAAGTGTATGTGTGTGGTTGCTGTTTGTTTGATATGCTTGTATTATGTGTATGTGTTTCGGAGCAGCAAATTGTTTTCCATGAGAAAAAAATTAGCTGTTCTGAATGTTCAATATTTTCATGTTTTGATGTTTTGGAGCCGATGAAATAGTGTTCGCTATTTTCATCTTTCGATAACATGATATAAACGCGTAGTCCCAAGAAGCACCGAACACTAATGTGATGCTGATAGTTTAATGTTGATAAAAGCAATAAACATAAATCCGTAAGCGCTTTCGTTAAGACAGTGTTAACTTCATCAGACAAAGTTTAAAATGCAGAGCAACCATTTAAATATATTAAGAATCAATCTGATTGGGCACAAGGAAAACTAGCTGAATTATTACTAAGCAAAAAATCACATTTGATTAACCCTTTGGTGACTGTGTTTCAAAATAGACTGTATTACCTTAAAAACAGTATGAAACAGTATGAAAAGTAATATTAATGTATTAAAAACCATGTTGCAAATAAATACACACATATAAGTAATTGTAACTGAAGCAAAAACTAGAACAAAGAAGTTAAAACCTTGTGTTAATGTTTTAAAACTCATGCTTAAAACTAATAATTATGAAGGTCAGTGCAAAGTAAAGTGCCAAATCATATACTTGATTTTATTTCTCTCAAGGGCCTTTAGTTTTAAAACACGAGTAATTGACATCCTGTCATTAATGCCAGGCCATTTGTCTGCATGTAATAAAATCTGCCACCTAAGTTCCTTTAACTCCAACTGGAGTCCCCAAGATTTCTTGTCACTGATGTCTACATGGTCAGTAGCCATAAACTTAAAGTTATGGCTGGTGTTGTCATGGGTGTGCCTGGCTAGTGCATTATTCATGTTGTTCTTCCTTGTGGCATAATCATGTTCGTAAATCCTAGCACTAAATTTTCTTTCTGTTTTGCCTATATAAAATACCGGGCACTGGGCATATGTGGCCACGTAGACCACTGCCTTGGAAGAACAATTGTATTTCCCTTTTACAAGAAAATCCATGTTGTTTATTATGAACTTGTTCCCTGTTTTAACTTTGTGACACCAGTTGCAAGACCCACATTTAGACATGCCAAAGTGACCCGTTGTAGTGTGGGTGAACCCACCATCTCATAGTTTCATAGGTATTTAGCAGGCTAATGACTACAAGGGCCTTTTTAAGCCTAGCCATGTATCCCAAATCTCTGACAAGTTCTGATACTCCTGATAAGTGTAACCAGGGGCTTGGGAGATGAAACATTTACAAGCTAGCATCTGGGTGATGAACCATTTACAGGTTGCCTGTGTCCATTAGAGACATAGGTGCCAAACCAGGGATGAATTTCTTGTTCCCCATCCAATTGTACAAGTTGCACTTATATTGGGTTAAGGAAGAACTCTGCTTCACATGGATGGGGAGCCTGTTCCAGAGATAGGGTAATCTCTGGGATACATACCTGTCTCTCCAGCAGGTCCTATGTATATAACAGGCAAGGTTTAAGTCTTTAGAACAGGTAAATGTCCTTCTATTCAATGTTGCAATATTCTTCACATATGGGTGGTATTTCGCCCAATGACCCAACATCCGGCCAGTATACAAAAACTTCATGCTACTGCCTGTATGTGGGATGTCGCACATATGCTGAGGGAACATCAGCCATAAAAGGGACATCCACACATGCAATCCTTAGAACTTTTTCGCTGCCATTCGGAAAGGTTGACTTGTATGTTCGGTCTGCCATTTAGAACTGCGTTGTTTCTTCTGCTTTAGATAAGTACCCCATAGGGGGTTTATTTGTTTGCTTCTGCCATTGCTCTTTGTACTATCGTCCAGAAAGGGCAAGTGTAGGTGTGGAATCCAAATACATAAGGATAGTCACAAACTTTGTTTGTTTTGTTTATGGCCTACCCACAACCATCAGTAATGTTCTATCTGTCAGGCCTTTGTCCCTAAAACCTTACGTAGTCTTCTGTCTGCTCTTAATTTATATGTGGAGAATCAGAGGCTAAAACATTTGGCTAGGGAATCTATGGAGGGTTTTTGGCAAGGCTAAACCCAAATACTCTTTGGCTGTGCCTTCTTTCTCTGATGTACCCCTTGAGGTTAGTAAAAGTCCAGCGGTATGATCAGAGGTTGGATCCGCTTCTCCGTCAGGAACCTTATTGGAAGCCATCAGGGGTACGGAACCGAGCACGTCTGAGGTTTTGCAGACATCCAATTTGAAAGATTTGGGGAAACCACGGTTGTTTATCTCAGAAGACTCTGGAGCTGGTGTGGTTCTTTTGCAGCAAGAATCGCCAGTCATTAGGCCTATGTTTGCCCCTGTTCTTGCATTAGAAAAGTCAGCTAAAAAGAGACAAAGGACTAAGACATGCTGTAGTACCTCCCACGCCGATGTCAGACTGGAAAGTTTTTTCTCAGGGCCGTATTAAGGCCTTGATTTTTAGACCTTCTGCCTCTCCATTTGCTGGTCCTGCTTTCTCTTCTTCTCCTATGCTGACCATGGGTTGTCAGGAGTCTTTCCCTGCTATTCCAGCCCAGGACTCTGATTCAGAGGGGTCTTCCTGAGATGAACACTCCTTAGCATATTCCACTCAGATTACTCCCCCCTTGGAATGCGCTTCCCCTGAGGAAGAGTCCAGTGGGGTGACTCACCTGTGAAGGAACTTTCTTTTGGGAAACAGTAAGTAAGATGAGGGAATTTTTTCAGTGGGATTCCTCTCACATTTCAGAGGAGCAAAAGAGATGTTATGATTTGCTTCAGGTGGAGGTTCCTGCTCCTGCTACTGTCCCTCCAGTGCTAGTGCTTCCAGCCTTCCTTGATGCTTTTGCTTCCTCATCTAACACTCCTGATTCAGAGGCCCCATCACCTGAAATACCTGACCATTTCTACAAGGTCCCTGAAGATTGTAAATCCCTTTTTAAGTGTCCTTCAGCCGACCAAGCTGTGGTTTCCATCTCTTCAGACAAATCCTCTCGAATAGTTCCCTCCACAAAATTGCTTCCTTCTGACAAAGAAAGTAAAACCTTGGAAAGGTTAGGTAAAAAGTATATACTTCTTGAACCCTAGCTATCAGGCCCATTAATTGCCAGACTCATATGTATAGGTATTCCCCTGGCTTTGCTATCTCAGCCTTCTCAGGCTGTGGCTTAGTTTCCTGATCCTGAGGCTAAGTCTGCGACTCTTTCTCTTATAGCTGCATCTTCACAGGTCACTAGGCACTTCATTAAGTGCAGCTGTGATGTGGTTGAGACTTCCTCTAGATCTGCAGCTTCTGCTTCTGTTCTTAGGATATACTCTTGGCTGTGTCTACAGGCTCTCCCTGATGACATCAAGGCAAAATTGCTTGACACCCCACTGGATAACTCTGCATTTTTAGTAAGGCTGCTGCTGATCTGTTTAAGACACTTGAAAAAGGTAAGGAACTCCAAGACTTAAGTACTTGTTAGTTTCTCCAGTGCCTAAATTTCATAGAAACTTTCCAGCTAAGACTCTTTTCATTAGAAAACCTTCTAGGTCTGCCTCTTCTTCAGTACCCTTGGGTTCTAGGCCCAGAAAAGCTGCTAGAAGACCACTACAATCTAAAGCTGTTCCTTTTGCCCATCTCCACAACAGCCTTTTCGGCCTAGGTCAGTTTCTTTGTGGCAATCATCACAAGCTTCTAAGTGGTATTCCCCTTTCTCTTCGTCTTCCTTTTTCAGCCTCGGAGGAGATTACTCAGGATTCTTGGGTGGTTTCCAGTATTCAAAATGGCTATTTCATGACTTGGAAGTCTCTTCCCGCTTTTCAGGGGATTCCTCAACCTCACTCAGACCAACTTCATCTGTTTCTAAGGCTGCTATCTCAGCTCTGTCTTCATGGCACCATTCAACCAGTTACTTCACATCAGCAAGGAAGGGGATTTTATTCCAGGACTTTCCTGGTTCCAAGAAAATAGGGTCCCTGGAGGCCCAATTTGGACCTCTCTAAGTTAAATACCTTCCTGGTGGTGCCCTCCATCAGAATGCTATCCCTTCAGTCTCTTCTCCCCCTGTTGCTACCTCAAGCCTTCTTAGTCTCCCTGGATCTCAAGGATGCTTACCTGCATATCCCTCTTCACCCTGTCTTCAGGAAATGCTTATGTTTCTCGGTGGGTTCTAGGCACTTTCAGCTGTCTGCCTTGCCTTTTGGTCTTTCCACTGCCCCCAGGTTTTTCTCATTTTTCTGGGATGTAGGTTCAGGACAGATTTGATGATGGTGTTTCTTCCTTCAGAGAAAGCTCTATCTTTCATAGCTTAAATGGAAACACTTCTAACTCTATCCTCCATCACTGCTAGGGAGTTCTTCAGACTTCTTGGGTTCATGGCCTCCACAATTTCCATGCTGCCCTTTGCAAAACTTCACATGACATTCCACTGGTTTTTGAAAACAATTTGGTCCCAGCATGCACATCCCTTGGAGACTGCCATTCCTATTCTTCCTTGCTTAAAGACAGAACTAGGATGGTGGATGCAGCATCTCAGTCAGAATCCAGGTCTACGTCTTCTCATTTCTCAACCAGTGCAGGAATTTTTTACAGATGCCCCAGACTTAGGATGGAGTGCAAACTTAGCTGCCACAAAAGTGCAGGGACTAAGGTCTCCTCGGAGAAAAGAGCTCATAAATGTCAGGGAAATGAGGGCCTTGATTCTAGCCTTACAAGCATCTCTCTCTACCAGGCCCTCTCAAGATTCTCGCAGGCAGTACTACAGTCCTTTGGTACATAAACAAGCAAAGAGGTAAAAAATCTTATCTTTGTTGTCTGACAGTCAAGGTGTGGGAGTTGGGTATTCAGTACATAATTACACTGCATGCTGTGTACCTTCCTCTGCTCAGAACCTTGTGACAGATGCATTGAGCAGATCCATGACACCATCCCATGAATGGATCCCATGAATGGATGCTTCCACAGGGATGTGTTCCTGGACCTCGTTCACTGGTGGGGTACTCCAGAGATGATTTATTTGTCTCCCCTCAGAACAGACAACTTCCTCTTTTCTGTGCCAGGGTCCCTCACCCTCAGGCGTGGAAGGCAGACGCCCTCTCTTTCTCATGGAAGGGGATGTTTCTATATGCATTTCCCCCTTCCCTAGGATTCAGAAATTCGTATTGAAAATTCAGCAGGAGAAACCTTCTTT
This sequence comes from Protopterus annectens, assembly GCF_019279795.1. Taxonomy (NCBI): domain Eukaryota; kingdom Metazoa; phylum Chordata; order Ceratodontiformes; family Protopteridae; genus Protopterus; species Protopterus annectens. The sequence goes on from NC_056737.1 coordinate 1,072,808,173, forward strand.
TGCAATTAGCCAAGGACCATCACTACAAGTTGCCTCACCGATGGGCTTACTCACTCAGGACAAGGGATCTCTAATTCATCTACACTTGTCAACCCTTCACTTGACTTTGTGGATGATCAACTTCTGATTCCTTTTAGGCACATTTTCTCTAAGGGGCATGCTTCAGGATTTGCAGGTGGTTAGGAAACCCAGTACAAGGAAATCTTACATTTCCAAGTGGACAATATTTTCTATTTGGTGCCAAAAAGGGAAAAAAGACCTTCTTAGGACAGATGCTCCTTTGGTATTTTCTTACCTGAGTGAGTTACTTAACAGTGGTCTCTCATTTATTTATTAAGGTCCACTGCTGTGCATTATCTGCTTGCCTGCCTTTGAACCCTCCATTGGTTTCTAGGTTGGAGGTTAAACTTTTCTTGAAAGGCGTCCTGCACATGAATCCTCCCAAGAAACCAGTTCTGCCTGCTTGGGATCTTAATTTTGTCCTAGAAAAGTTGACTCAGGCCCCCTTTGAACCAGCTGTTTCAACTTCTCTTAAAATTTGTACTTTGAAAACAGTGCTTCTGGTAGCTATTACCTCTGCCAGAAGGATTTCTGAGATCCAGGCATTAATGGCTTTACCACCATTCCTCGTTTTCCATAAGGATAGAATTTCTGTGAGAAATAATCCTTCTTTTATGTCTAAAGTGGTTAATGACCTCTCTTTAAATCAGACTATTCAGTTGCCTACTTTTTTCCCATCTCCGCAATCTCCTAGTGAGAGGATTGTGCATTCCCTTGATGTGCATAAACAGCTTAGATTTTATCTGGACAAAACAAAGTCTGTTAGAAAATCTGATGGACTTTTTGTGTCCTTTCATCCAAGGGCTCTGGGATTGTCTGTAAGCAAACCATCTTTTCATGGATTTCTAAGGCCACCATACTTTATCAACCCTCAGCCTACGTGTGACATCCCACATACAGGAAGTAGCATGAAGCTTTTGTATAGTGGCCAGATGTTGGGCGAAATACAACCCATATGTGAGGAATACTGCAACATAGAAGAGAAGGACATCCATGGTTATGGTAAGATTTTACACAACTATCCTTTCTGTTGCTGATTGTTTGCAAATATACAGGAAGTCCATCAGAGCAAGGTCTGACAGTGCTCTGTATCCCCTTCCATACTGATAAATATTGCACCCCTTAGCAGAAACTAAGCCAGTTATTAGACTAACATGACTGCTTGACCTTCAATAATGCAGGATTTAGGAGTGATCAGAGCAGTTTACCCATAAGGGTGATGCCAAGAATGTTTCACGTTGTTGTACTAACATGACTGCATGTCCTTGAATAATACAGGATTTAGGAGTGATTAGAGCAGTTTACCCATAAGGGTGATGCCAGGAATGTTTTACGTTGTTGTAGCGACATAACTGTATGACCTTAGATAACACAGGATTTAGGAGTGATCAAAGTAGTTTACCCATAAAGGTGATGCCTCTGTACACATATGTTATTGATGGTGGTTACATTCCCTATCTTCCATGAATAGGCAGTGATTGGTTAGTATTGCACAATGAAGCTGCTTAAAATGTCTTTACTGTGGTGAGTAGTTATGCAAATTCTACTCACTGTCACTTAAATAACATGACAATATGCACTTTGTCCCCACCACTGGCCCAAAATAATATGTGATGAGGAGGGTGTGATCTCATGTAGTACTGCTAGAAGTGAAATAATGCATAAGGGGCAGTTGACCTTAAGGATGCATTGTTAAATGTGCACTGCTACCTCAAGTTGTCACCACCACCTGCCATGCCCAGGTAAGCTTTACAGTGTATTGCTGCAGACCAGAGTTATAATCCCTGGCTCCACAGAATTACACACACAACCACACACAAAATATTTCCTTGGAAAGGGGAGTGGTAACAGTGCCAACACTGTTAACACCATCTCCCCAATCTCATTGTAATACTATGACCAACCAGACTATCTCAAAGCCAACAACACAGATTATTACTGACTTTTCTTATTAGCCAGCCTTTAAATATTTGAACAATAGTATTTATCTCTGAACGGTTACCCTTAGACAGGGGATATCAAACAGTTAACAACATCAGTTAACATCTGAAAAGAATGATGCACACAAAACTCCATCAGGTATTCTTGGCCTTCACTGTTTTTAGTTAAAGGTATACTGTGGCCTGACTGTCAGCAGATTCCAAGATCAAAATAGAATCTGCAAACTTCTTTCAGGAAACTGTGTCATTGCATGCTGAAGCAGGAAAAATCCGCACCTTACAAGCACAGTAAACCACACGTCACATAGCACACCACCACAATTGCGGATTTGACATTTAAAAGTTCGATTATATGCAGTTTCGGGCAATTGCATTTTCGTTGCGAGATACTGAAATTCGCGATTTCAGTATTTCAAGATTGTGAAGTGAAACTATATATATATATATATATATATATATATATATATATATGTGTGTGTGTGTGTGTGTGTGTGTGTGTGGATTCCATACGCTTGGTTGAATTTCATTTAGTCGAAAATGATTCCAGACATTGCACTTCACTGAAAGCTCACTTGGTCGAAGTTCATTTGGTCGAAAATGGAATATAGCCCCTGCCCCACTGCAGTGCAACCCTGGAGTGAGAATATTAAATAAGAGGGGTGGGGGGCACAGCCCCCCCACAATATGGGGTGTGGGGGGCATAGCCCCCACATACATAATTTTAATGTATTCACTGTTATAAGAAGGTATATCCATTAGAAATGCATTGGTATATATATATATATATATATATATATATATATATATATATATATATATATATATATATAAACTATTAGCATAATGTGGGGGGCTGTGCCCCCCACATCCCCCCTTATTTAATATTCTCACTCCAGGGTTGCACTGCAGTGGGCCAGGGGCTATAATCCATTTTCGACCAAATGAACTCCAACCAAGTGAGCTTTCAGTCAAGTGAACTGCCTGGAATCATTTTTGACCAAGTGTATGGAATCCATATATATATATATATATATATATATATATATATATATATATATATACATACACACACACACACACACACACACACACACATATATATAAATATAGATAGTTATATAAGCATTGAATTTCCTTGAATCACAAATCGTTAACAAAAAAAAATCATTGAATGCACAGTTTACTGAAAGCACATTTGGCTGAATCCCAGTTTGTAGAATACTGTCGAAGGCAGTCACTGCTGGAGTTATTTAGGATCTTGATCATATGAATTACAAGGCAGATTACTACAGAACACTTTTTGTACCTTGCTAATGCCCACTATTATGCTGTGCTTTCATTTAAAGTGATTTGTGTTTTTTCACCTGCAGTGATTTAATGTGTGAGGTGTCTTCTGTGGATTTAAGGGGCTGTGGGGTATATTTATTTGATAGGGTGTGTGGAGGGTACAGAGGGGCTTGACCCCTGCAAGAACTTAAAAAAAATTTATTTATTTTTATTTCATTTTCGAAGTTTCACATCTTCGATCTTCTGGTCTCAGCCTTTTGAAGTTCGAAGTTGTGAAATTTAGAGTTTTGAATTTTGGAAGATACTGTCTTGTTTTCACAGTTCTGTAGCATCGGAAGAAGTCCCAAATAAGGTGGCTTTGATGTAGACTTGTGTTGGACTTCAAATACTGCAGATATAGCTCACATTCAAATTTTGCACAATTCTCACAGTAGCACATATATTCTTTTTATATATAGTCTCCCACATTTCTTTTAAATATTACATATTTAGTAAAAAAAAAAAAAAAAAAGTGCACTGCAACGTACATTTATGTTGTGAAGAATTGTTTAAATGTCTCAATTCAATAACAGCTTTAGTACAACTTAGATCACTTTTCCTGCCTTTACTTTGTGAATTATACAGTTATATTTTTTTTATACAGTTATATTTTTGTAACTTATTACAGCTTTTTTCACCTTTATGTAAAAGTCTATAGTATTTAAGATTATTTTGTTCTGTACATCTTTTTAAGGAATCTGTTCAGAGATGTTTGTGAGGCATGTTGTGCATGCATACACACATGGAGCATGCTTCTCTACCTTTGTGGTGTGATACTTAAGTGCAGTTTCTGCCGCTTTTGGAGTGGCTTGATTAAAATGCGTGTCACTTTTTACAGGTAAATCATGACCAGCTTGTACTGTATTTAAAATGCAACACATGCATACTTGTTACTGCTGTGCTAGATTGAAGGTATGTTGAGACAGATTTGGTGTGAAATTGCAGTGCTGGCAACTTCATATTGATAACATTCTGATGAAGAAACTTTGCAGTGTTGAAAAGTGAAATTTTGTTTTTATTTGGAAGCGGTCTCTGAGGTGAGATGGCAGTTTTGCAGCTATTTACATGACGCAGTTTAGCATGTTGTATTAGTGAATTTTGGCTTTCTCTATTGCATAGGAATGTAATTAATAGTAATAACTATGAAGTGTTCCTTTTAGAAAGCAGTAGCAATTTATTGTCATAATCAGTTTCTGACACAACTTGGTTATCCCTTCTGATGCTGGAAATCATTAACGTTAGGTATTCCCAGCAACTATCACTATATTGTGTGTGTGTGTGTGTGTGTGTGTGTGTGTGTGTGTGTGTGTGTGTGCAAGTTAAGAATAAAACAAGGGAAGAAGTTTTAAAATCTCTAGAGATATGAGGCTTTGTAATTTAATGCTGAAGCATTTCGTATCAGAATCTGAGAATTGTGGATGTTGCTTTGAACAATACCCTGGAGGCAATTGGCCCATGCAGTTTAGGGATTCTGTAGTCAGACAAATTCTCCCTGTGAAAGTATATAATTGCTTTGGGGAATACTTGGATATATGCAGGCAGTTTGCTAATTTGAAAAGGAGGAATTAATGATGTCATCATCAGGACTCTATTGTTATCTTCTCAGCTTCATAGAACTCTACTTCCTACATACGGTCAAGTTGGCCACTGAGGGAAAAGTGTGGAGTACAAATTTCTTAGAACTCCTGAGGCTTAAATCATTCTGAAGGTGGCCTGAGGAAAACTAGAGAGTACATCCTGCTGAATGTACTATTATCAGACTGGATTTGTGCAGCATACAATGTTTTAATTTTTCACTTGCCTTTCGGTTTTATGACTACGTCTTAAATGTTCATATTTTGTATTTTAATTACAGTTTAATTTTGCTTAGTCTTTTTACCTTTACAGTTGTACTTGACGCTTATGTCTTTTTAGTTGTTTTGTGTATGAAAGAGAAAACATTTAAATTCTGAACACTGTAATCAAATGTTCATTTTCCATGTAAAATAGCAGCCAAGGTGTTGATTTATGGGAAATGTGCTAGGTGTACACATTTTTATATATTCCATTAACTGCCTCGATAGGTTTAATATAAAAACCTTTGCATGAGCTGTAAAATAGTTCAAAATGAGTCTTAGGGCAGAACTTGTCTCTTTAGATTGTGCCCTTGGTAGATGGCCGTGTCATACTGTTGGTCTTTTATTCCTGCACACTAAAACTTTGAAAATTTGGGGTTTAACTGACCAGCTGGGACTCTTGAAGAGACACCCAGCAATGTTACCCTTAAAACTGCCCAGTTCATTGTCTGTCCTTCATGGAAAGTATATAATTGCAGAGAATAAGCCCTAAGGGTATACATGAAAAGTTAATATGCAATACTAAATAAAGTATATATTTTGAAAAGCACATCTCAGGGCAGTGATTTTTACAGGATTCTTAGTAACCTCATTTTAATACCCCACTGCTTTTGTCATTTTGAATTTTTTTCTCTTTTCACTGAGCAACAATGAAGATGCTTGAATGTGTGTGTGTGTGTGTGTGTGTGTGTGTGTGTGTGTGTGTGTGTGTGTGTGTGTGTGTGTGTGTGCTGTAAATTGTGTTTTTTTCCCTGCCTGTGTTTGGGATTTGCTCTTTATAATTAATTTTGCCCCATGTAATCAGAGTGCAACCCTGGAATTGCAGTTCCTTGTGTTACTTTCTAGAAATATATGCCCATGTCTTCATATGTATATATTACGGATCTCTAAACTAGGTATTTAGAAACCCATGATCCCAGCTAACTCAACAGGAATCCCTCATTTATGTATGATGGAAGCCCTCAGGAGTCTTCCATAATTATTGCTGAACAGGCTTCATATAATTATCCATTTCCTTGTTTACCCTTGTTACAGTAGGTAATGAATAGCTACTTTTAAAATGAAGCTTTAAAATGTGAAAAATTGCTTAGCAACAGTGTCACAAGCCTTTTAGTGGGTACATGTGAGGAAAAAAAACATTACCTGATGCTAATGTGAAATTTAAAGTCACCGTGTGTTTGGTACCACTAAGATGATTCTGCTTTGTGTCTGTTATTCTAGTACAAAGAGTGAATGGTTTGTATAACTGATTATATGGGTCTATTTATACCACTACATTAAAACACTTACATTTTGCTAAATCTTTACATTAAGTGTTCTGAAATGCTGTCTAGCATGACATCTAATGAAAGGATAACAAAAGCTTTTTAGACCTGCCAATTTTGAGCAAGAGCAACACTTGGTGGTATATTTATATGGAAAGATGGCCCACTTTGTTATAAAACTGAGTTAAGCCCAAGTGTGTGGTGATTTATTTTTGGATAAATTACAGTTTCTTCAAAGAAAGTCACTAAAAATTGTATAGTTGAAGTGTTCTGTCCATCAGGTGCAGTGACTTTGGCGTTGATTTTATTAAGTGGAGCTGTACAGAAGATGAAGCACTATTATTAACATTATTTACAAAAAGGAATTATTCAGGTGGTGTTTTGTACAGGTTTTATCTTCTGAAGCTGAATGTCTTCTTAGGCTTCACTGAGCTGTTCTACCCTGACCAACTTTAGGTACTTTCATGTGACATTTCCTTAGATAATTAGTCTAATGGATTAACTGGAGGAGGATTTTCAAGGCTAGTGTTATTTGTTTCATTGTGTACTTTATAATACATGGTCTGTTTCAAAATACTCATAAATTACATTGAACAGAGATTACATGAAGGAGTAGAACTTCTGAGATAGTATTGTGAAAGTTGTACTATTTCGTATTGTTTCATTAAAGCAAGCAAAACTTCATCACAGTGAAGCTGAGAATAAAGACAAATGGAGTCTGTTACACTTAATGGGAGAAAAGAGTTTATAGTAACCATTAGGAATGTTGCACTGAAAAAAAACACTTTCTTTTCAGAAACTGTTCATTTCACTGAAGTGTAATCTAGCATTTATTGTAACCAGAAAGGTTCACATCATTTGACTGCATTCAAAGAAGGCTACAGCAGTGGGCAATTTTTCATTATTTTGTTTGTTGGTCTGATATTTTTACTGAGACTGACAAAGTTACAGGGGAATGCTGGTAAAGCTACTGAGTGTACCATAACCAGCATGTACTTAACTTCATCTCGTATTATTAATGCGTCCACTGGGGTCTGTAGAATCCCTGGATTCTGCAGCCCTGTGATTGTGTTCTGTTTAAGTATCTTACTAGTTTCTGCTGAATTTCAGTGGTTGCAGTGGCACACTGATTATAATTTGATGACTGAAATATATAAAGGGGTCAGAAGAGTTTAAACGGTTGGTCTGAAGATTTGTGGTGAGGCTGGTGATTGCCTAGGATGCAGTGTCACTGGAGAGCATGGAGTTAGAATCCTCAGTATTTTGGATATAAGGCAAGGTGAATGTAAAAGCCAGACCAGTTCTGCATGAGTATGTGATTTTGGGAAACAGGCAATCTATAACTGGGTGGGTCGAGCTAGAGGCTGTAGCAGCAAAATTAAAATCCATGTTCTGTGGTCAAGCCCTGGGCATTGGTAACCTGCTGAAATTCAGGAATGCATGAGTTGGAGGCCATTGCTAAAGGGTGGTTCATGTACATTTGTTGTAAAAAGAAGTGGTAAGTTTTTTAGGGTCTTGAAGGGGAGACATTGACTATGTAGCTGCTTGTGAACAAGTGCCATCTTGGATAGGGTACTAGAGTAAGTAAAGGCATATACAAAACAAGCCACAGCTGGGTGGTGGGCCATATAAGTGAACTCCTTCCTTCATGGAGGACATGGTCAACAGACCACGCTGCTTTGCCAAAGATAGGCTGCATCTGTCCCCCCCCCCAGGCTTTTGGATATTGGCTAAAATGTTATTAACCCCCTTAGAGCCTTTTTAGGCAATACCAAAAAGATGAAAGTGCCAACATAAGGAAAAAGTCTCCAGGCAACCTTAAATGGTTACTGTGCAGTGCTAGAAGCCTAAACAAAAACCTCCACACCCTCCAAGCCATCCTCACTCTGGAGAAGATAGTCATCTGTTCCATGACCGAGACTTGGTTTAAAACCATAGAAAGTACTCCGATAGTGCAAGGTTACAGTGCCTTCCACACATTTAGACTAACAACAAAACAGACTGAGGTCAAAGGTGGAGATGTCGCAATCATCATCAGCCCCCTTTTTTCCCATTTTCTACATGGGGTCGGGGTATCATGTTAACTGTCGCCGTCTCTTGCGATTCAGTACCACACTCCTGCCTTTTTCAACACTCATGCCTGACTGTCGCAGATCTTCTTTCACATAATCCATCTACCTTTTTACTGGACATCCTTGTTTCCTCTTACTTTCTTCCTGTCTGTCCCAAATCTTCTTCACCAAATTGTCTTCTGCTTTCCTGCACGTGTGTCCGAACCATCGTAATCTGTTCCATTTGATCTTTTCTGCAATTGGAGATACTTTGGCTTCTGATCTTTATCCTCATTTCTTCATTTGTCCCACAGTGTGCATCCTACCACCCTTCTCAGACACTTCATTTTCATCACCTCTAGCTTCTTCATCTGCCTTTACTGCCCAGGTTTCTGTACCATACAGTAGTACTGGTCGCACCACTGTCTTGTACACCTTACTTTACAGCTTCTTTGACATTCTTCTTTCATAGACTACACCTAAGACTAATGCCATTTGGCTGCAGCCCCTCCGATTCCAGGTTTGACCTTTTCATTCAGACTTCCCTTCTCCTCAACCACCCCTCCCAGATACTTGAAGCTATTTACCTGCTCCACTATCTTCCCTTCTCTCTCATTTCTCAGCTTCTTCTGATTTCCCCAGTGTGCCACCAGTACCACTGTCTTATCTGTGCTTAGTTTCATCCCATGTGCCTTCAGTTTTGCATTCCATTCCCCCATCCTTTGCTGAAGTTCTTGCTCATAGTCTGCCTGTAATGCCACATTGTCTGCATACAGTAACTTTGTTGATCTGTTCCCCTCCAAACCTGTTTGCTAATGTAGTCCATCACCATTATGAACAGCAGTGGGCTCAGAGCCGAACCCTGGTGGTACACCCTCTCCCACAGGGAACCCATCTGTGAGGCCAAACACGGTTCGTACTTGAGTCATTGGAGATGTCTCGATCTATGTCAGCAACAAACATGTCTCCAGGTTCTTTAAACAGGATGATACCATGGAGCAAGTCACCATAGATAAGGTCACTCATGATATCATGGCTAACTGCAGGTCACCATCTATGCCCCTAGAGTCTCACAACACTTACATCCAGCCAGACACTCCATTCATGTGTGACTTCAACTACCCTGTATAGACTGGGAAACTTACACTGTTTCAGACTCAGTTACAATGCTTCCTGGACTTTAAAACAAACACCCTGGAACAGATAGTGCACTCTTCAAGCAGAGGATCAAATATACTGTATCTGGTACTCCTCAATTTGGGAGAGCATTGCAAACCCCGGATCTTTATTGAATGTTCAGAACATTCAAAATTCTGAGTGTCATATGGTTGACACCATATGATCGGATTTTTGAATATTTGAACATTGTAATGGAGATCTCCGTACAGCACGGAATGGGAAGATTTCCCTTTTCTGCACTGTAGTGCGATCTCAGAGTTGGTATATTTAAAAAACGGGGGGTTGTGGGATGCAGGCTTGTGCCCCCCTGCTTAAAATGAGGTAGGTGTTTTGTGTAGTTTACTTTTTTATTAGATAATCGAACTTTTGAAAGTTCAATCATATGGTTCCAACCAAAGGACACTCGAACTTTCAAACGTTTGTTTATCTAATATAGATCTGCAAACCCCACCCCCTGTGTCATGTTCTCACTAGTGAGGTCAGATCACAAAGCTGTCTCTTTGAAGGAAAAGTCAACTCAGAAACCCCAGCTAAACCATTAACAGGAACTATACTAAGGCAAACTATATCCTATTAAGTGACAGTTTGTCAAACTTCAAGGCTTCCCCCTAACCCCAAGACCACAGCTACCTTTGCAGAATTTACAAATCTGTGAATGGCTGCATAGAGGCTGCTGTACCTACCAGACGTAAGCCCAAAATAAACACCACTAATGGAATCCTCACCTAAACAGGGTAAATAATAATTCCAGCAAGGCCTTCTATCAGGTCAGGATAGCCTTACAGGCTGACAATCACAAGGCCTTCTTTAGCTATGTCTGAACCTTAGAGGTAACATATAGCAGTGTACTGAACTGCTGGTGAACAGTACCACCTACGCCAATCAGGGTGATGTATCAAATTTACTTGCTGATAAATTCAGCTCAGACTTCACCCTCCACCCCACCAGCTCCTCCAGGTGAAATGCTCTCTGATATACCTCCCACAACTATTAGCAGGAGCCGTGTGGGGGCAGCACTCCCTAAAGCCCAGAATACTGCCTCAATGGGTCCGACAGCATCCCTGGTTACCTGCTGAACAGTCTAAAACGCAACCTGTCAGGACCACTTGAAGCACTCTTCAACTACAGCCTCAATACAGGCTAAGTTCCAAGTGAATGGAGGACTGCAGCAGTCATTCCCCTCCACAAGAGTAGACCATCAACTGACCCAGGGAATTACAGACTCATCAGTCTAACAAGCCTAATATGCAAGACCAAGGAAGGAATTGTCATGGAGATGAAAAACAAGGGCATTGGTAAAGTGCAGACATTAGACTCATCCTAATTTGGCTTTGTTAAGGGAAAGTCCTGCCTTAACCTGGTAGACTTCTTTGAGGAATCACCAAGTCAGTGGATGAGGATAAAACAGTGCATACCACATTATCTTGACCTAAGGCATTCGATACAATACCCAACTCAGGAATAGTTGGCAACCTCTCTGAGCTAGGGATAGATTCCTGCATAACTCGCTGGATTGCCAGCTGACTCACAGACATGACCCAAGAAGTCAGGATTAATGAGACCCCCCCCCAAGATACCAGTCACCAGTAGAGTATCCCAGGGCTCTGTGCTGGGCCCTCCACAGTTTGGCATATACATCTCTGAAGTCAAGGTTAATGTTCAAGGTCTCTGGCTCACTAAGTTCACAGATTGTAAATTGGGAGCTACTATAGATTCCCCCCCAGGCACCAACATCTTGCAAGAGGGTTTAACACAGACAAATGACTGGTGCCAAAGCCATAGCCTAAAGCTCAGTGCCAACATTGCATAATAATTTCCTTTGGGAAGCAACCAACCCAAGTTAATTACTCCATTGATAAAACACCTCTAAGAGTTGACACTGTGATAAGGGTTCTGGGAACATATGTAGACAGCACTCTGGCCTTTAACCGACGTGTAACTAAGAAAATTATTCTATGTCGCCCAACTTATAGATAAGGGTATGGCGTCCAGGTCCAAGGAAGTTATAATAGCACTCTACTCTGCCTTTCGCAGATCACTGCATTTACCTAACCAGACACTTCAAACAGAACGCCCACAAAGGTTTCTCACCAGGAGAATTTCGGGGTATTAATACCCTGTCCTACACCGATCACCTAAAGGCTCTCTCTGTGTATTCATTCTCTTATAGGCTGAGGAGGGATCTTTGTATAGCTTACAGGGCTTCCTCAGAACCAGTCCTAATGGATCTATTGCACATGTGCAAAACAAACAGCACCAGAATCACTAGATCCAGGTATCTGAACTTCACTTGTGAATAAACAGAACATGCTGAAGCGACAGATTTGCATCTCAAAGGATCCCCACTGTAAGGAATAGGCTTTCCATCAGTGTAAAACAGAGTTCTTCCCTGATCCTATTCAAACAAAACCTTGACAATTGGATGAGAAATTGTAAATTTACCCCTGTCTGACCCCCATGTCCCTTATGGAGAGAGACTCTCAATAAGAAAACTATTATTCTAACACCCCCATACAAATCCTTTAGTTATCTTTGTACTAACAACCCCCTAGATGCCCATGTTACTCGGGATCCAAATGGGTTTTGGGTGCAAGACTAGACTTGAATGGGCCCTAATTATTGTTAGCCTAGTAACACCCTATGGACACATGAACCTCTATGCAGTTCAGGCTGCATTAGGAAAGATGAAGATGAGATTGATTCTGGATTGTCTGTTTACAGTGCTTACCAGTGTGAAAACTGCACTGTAGTTCACCCTTTAATATGCCTCGCTAAAACCAAATGAGCTGGCTTTAAGGTAAACACAGGATGTTAATATGGGTAGCCAGAAATAGCTTTAGCACAGTTTAGTCATGAGGTATTTAACTAATGAGGAATGATAACTGGAAGAAACAGGCGGGACCTATTGTACTACAGGAAAGGAAAAGCGGTTATTATCAAAATAAAAGTTACTATTAGAAAGAAAGTAGGGACCGAAGAATAACAGACTGAAGTTTTTCTCAGAAGATGAGAACAGCAGCTGGAAAGGAAACAATGAGTATGTTGAGAGTGCATCTTCAAAATATACTAATAAAATGTAAACACATCACAGGGAAAGCCTGACAGAATAGATAGAGTATTAAGGAATGGTTTAGATACAGAAATTCATGGCATTACAGGGCAGCCATAACTGGGCAAAGAACCCAAGGCTTTTATCTAATAAACAAATGGGAAAAGCAGGGATCACACAGTTTAAATTGAATTAAGTAGTCTTACTCTGCTGTTTTTGTTGAAAGAGTTATGATGGATTTGGCAGGATTAGTTTACAGCCTTGTACCCACTGAGTGCCAGGATAGGCTTCAACTTCCCTGTGACCATGAATTTTGATTAAGCAGGTTATCAGTGAATGAATGCATGAGTTCTTTCAACACTCAAGTCCCTTGCAGTGGTTTACATAGTGGTATGCTAGAGGCAAGTCTTGGATGTAGGCACTCATCTTAGCAATCTTACATATCAAAAGAAGATCTTGTCAATTTTCCAAGAAGGCTGCACACTGATCAACAGGTTAACTTCATCTCTCCCAGTGTGAAAAAAAAAGAAACTGAAACACCCAGCCAGGAACTCTTGTCAAGTTTAGTAAATTCAGTTACTGGCTAGTAAGTACACTGCCTGGATGAAACTAAGAGATCCTGAAAGAAAATCACATTGAAAAGGTGAAGAAAAAACACTGACTGCAAGAATTCTGTAACTGATTACCAAAAAACAATTCAAGCTCCAGCTTTGGTGCAAGACATGGTTTCCAGTAATCTAGAGGGAAAATTAAGTCAGATGGGCTCAGTGCTGATTAAAATGCAACACAGAAGGAGTGTATGAACTGAAATAACAAAAGTCTAGAAAAATGAATGAAGTTTTAAATGGATATTCAGATGAGCTGATAAAACTGCAAAAATCAGAGGTCAAAATGAAGAAAAGGCTGGTTGAGTATGAGGTCACTCAAGAAAAGATGCTCCAGAAAAATGGTAGAATTAGAGGAAAGAGCACATAGAGAAAATCTGAGATTTTCTGCAGTACCAGAGAAACTAGAGTATACTGTATTCATTTTATGAAGGCACAAATAAGCAACTGGATAGGTATTCCACAGCAGGAAATGTTAATTGAAAGGGCATACCATGTGTATGCTCCATGTCTGGCCATGACAAAGCAGCCAAGACCTGTATTTAGTAAAGCTACAAACTTGCCAGCCAAAAGAGTTGATCTTGACAAAATTGTGACAGGAAGGCAAAGTATTAAAAGTTGGAGACAGTAGAGTGTTTGTTGAAAATGATTTTTCAGTGTACACCAGGCAGAAGAGAAACAAATTTATTCCACTAATCAGAGAACATCAAGAGGCAGGTATGACATTAAAGTTGCTGTATTCAGGTGCTTTCAGAGTATTTTTCCTGGAGGATCAAAGCCAATGTTTGATGCATAACAGGCTAAGGAGGAAATAAGTTTGTCTAACAAAAAGTGATCCGTTTAGCAGAAGGGGACTCTGCTTCTCATTCTCTTGATGATAAAGAATGCAGAGAGCTTCTGCCAGTGAAACTGTTTCCACTGCTCCAAAGGAAAATGCTCGAGAGACAGAAAAAGCACAATAATTGAATAGAAGTATCATAAGTACCTTGGAATTGAAACAGAATCTGAAGTTGGAAGATGGAGATGAACAGGAAGAACAGCAATACAGAAATTAGTGAGTAAATGTGAGGTTGTAAAGCATCATTCACATCTGTGAAGTACATCTGTATAAGAAAAAATGGAAATAGTGGACTTCTGTTGACTTTGTTAAACTTGTGGGGGACTGAAAAGTAATTGCATCACTCATGTCATTAATGTTTGGAAGTCACTGAGGCAAAGGAAAGAAGAAGAAAAAGGTAACTGTAATTAAAACAATTTCTGTTCTTAACATTATTTCTTTGAAACTTTTCACAGTATAAATTGCATGTTTTATAGTAAAGTATTTTTAGTTCTTGATTGTGATAAAGTTACTAAAGTAAACAGGTATCCTTTTCTTCTCTTTCTCCTTTTTAGTGTTAAGAAACATAGGCCTTACAGTGCAAAAAGAGAAGAAAGGCTAGACAAAAGCATGTTTAAATTTAATAGGTTATAATCATGAGTTGTTGAGGTGGGGCTGGAGTGCAAATGTACACAAATCATAATATATGAAGAGCTGATATGTTTTCTCTTACTTTAGCATTTATGACTGTCTTGATTAAAAACCTTGACTTAATTTAATAATACATTTTAAGTGGAAAAAAGTAAATATGAGAATGCAGAATACAATGAAAAGTTTTCCTTTAGCAAAAAATGTTTTAACTTGTTTTTCAGGCTGCAGCAAAGGACATTTTTTTCTTTCCTTTTCCATGGAGACAAGCTGATAATAGGGCAATAAAAAGCCAGAACACTGGTTTCTTCAAAGCTAAAAGTTTCTGAAAGAATGCAAGTTGTTTTCACATCTGGGAGGGGAATAAAGATAAAAAGAACAGACACCAATTAATGTCAATAGAAGCACAGGCAGTAATATACGTCTTGCATGGATCACCTCAATTTCAGGTTAATTAAGGCCTGTGTTAGCAGCTGTCTGTTTGGCACAGATGTTCCTAAACTTCATTAAAATGTACATAGTTATATGACTTTATATTAACAGGTTATAGAAGTGTTATTGGGGGGGGGGGTTGAGGGTGATTATTAAAACAAAAAACTGTGTAAAGGATTAACCTACCAAACATCTGTGGGTACATGTATCCCACAAGCTGGAAATAGACATTTTAAGAAACTGACGTGATATATGGGAATAATGACTTCTTACCATAATGGTGACACTTTCCTTATTATCATGGAATGTGAATGGTCTTACGGGTATAAACAAAAATGAAAAAGAAATGCAGAGTGCAAATTGCAGTGCAACATGTGATATATTGGGAAAGAACTGAGCATGTAAATTTGATAAAAAAAGGATTTATAGATAGATATTCAGTAAAATAGGGACAAAAGAAAAGGTAATGGTAGATTTGTGGTAATCAGAGGATACTGGCAAGGGATGAGGATTATGCTGATATGTATTTATATTCCATCTAAAACTGCTATTATGGAGCTTAAAAACATTGAGAGAAATAATCACATACATATTCATTGTTGCAAATCAAATTCCTGTCCCCACCTAGAAGTAATATTCCCAACAATGAGTATGTATCTGAGGGACCTAGAAAGGAAAATATAACAAAAGAGGGAAGATTTCTGAAGAAATTTTTGAAAATATTTGGTTTGAAAGATGTGAATTTAGTAGTATGAGCATTAAAATATTTATGTATTATTCCTCAAGGTGCAGTTGCTGGGCTGTACTATACAGAAATTATATTTCATAGAAATGTGCATTTAATTGAGAAGTTTGACACAAATCTAATAACTATTTCAGATCACTTGCCAGTAATTCATAAGATAACAATACAGGAGAATGAAGTAAAAATGAGGCACTGGCACTTTCACGCCTACCTGTATGAGTTTAGAAAGATTACTGTTAAGCAGCTGCTTTTTGATAATAACTCCAGAGCACAGGCACTTTTGGCATAATGACTTAGGCAGCGGAATGTAGAAAGGGTTGTTACAAAACTTAGGGAACTTATAACAAGAAAATTACTCAGAGATCCTTTAGAGGTATTAGAGATATTTTGGAAGTTTTGTGAACATTTTTATAAAGCAAAGAAGTAGGGAAATCAAGAAAAAGCACAAATGGAAATATTTATTGAAGACTTAAATATGCCAAGGTTAGAGGTAGAGGAGGCTCAACAGTTATCTGTTAAGACAGGATGAGATGAGATAAAAATGGTGATATATAACCAATCTGCAGGAAAGTTTCCAGGAATAGATAGTATTCCAGTGGAAGTTTGGTACCTGGGAGGGAATACAGTGATAAAGGTCTGGAAGGTTTGTTTAACAGTATTTTAAAAGGAGGGGAAGCACCAGCATCCTGGAAAAAAACCATCAATCTTAAACCATGATTGTAAAGTACTTATGTGTAGAATGGCTAAAAGGATGGCAAAGGTGATGCCAAAATTGATAGATATGGAACAGTGTGGTTTTGTGGAGAGGACACAAACATTTGACAATATTAATAGAACAATGATGATCCAGAGAGAAGCAGAATGTAAGAAAAAACGCTGTTGGTGGGTTTTGATGCAGAAAAAGCATTTGACAGAGTAAGCTGGGATTTTATGAGTAAGATAATAGAAACATGTTTTTCCTTGTAATAATGTTAACTAGAAGGATATATGCGGGATCAGAGGCAACCATCAAAGTGGGAGAGTTCCTCTCTGGTAAGTTTGAAGAGAGGAATCAGGCAGGGGTGTTCTCTTTATCCTTTATTTGCATTAAATTTAGAACCATTAGCAAAGAAAACAAGGAACTCAGAAATTTAAGACTATAATTGGTATGGTGTTCAGAAAAGTTGGCTTTATTTGACGATATTATTTTACACCTGATGGAACCAGAAAATGACTACTCAGTGTTGTAGAACATTATGTGACAGTTGCAGGTTTTTTGGGATATAAAATTAATGAAGATAAAATAAAGGCTATAGCTGTAAACTATGTACCTTCACCTGAATAGGGGACATGTATTTATGAGTATGGTTTAAAAAAAGATTATATTATGGCAGCTAAGACTATGTGGGAATAGACTAAACAAAAGATAATACAAAAACTGAGAAACTCGTAGTTCTTGCATATGGATATGGATAGCAAGATACCAGCAGTAAAACTGTTTTAGTTCCTTTAATGTTATACATAAACCAGGCGTATTTTAATCAGTCAGATCAAAAGTTGTGGATAGTAATTAGTAAAGATTTGAAGGATTTTGCCTGGTTGGGGAGAAGACGAGTCAAATGGGATAAGTTGATCCTCCCTATAGAACAGGAAGTTTAGGATTGCTTGATTTGAAGTAATATTTTACAGCCTCACAGTTAAGGCTGTTATACATAACACAAGCAGAAAGCTACAGTTCAGAGTGATAAGGGGTGATAATAAAGCAGGGGGGTAATTTAAGAAATTAGGAAAGAGTGGGATTTTGGATGCAGATCCCAAAGGAGAATAATAACAATCATACATAATATTATGTTTGTAAAGTAGCAGAAAGTATTCTAAACAATAAGCCAACATGGGAGTGGAGAAAGAAGATTCTTTTGATAGGGACTACTGCAGTTAGAGGTACAGAGAATAGGAAATAGGGGGCTGGAATTTACTGGAGGAAGCTGTCAAACTAACCAAGGTATTGGGAACAAATAATTAGAGAGGGAAAGGTAATAGAATGGGAAGAGGCCAGGGAGACATTTGGATTGCAGGGTAGAGATTGCCTTCCCTTTCAGGGATTGATATCATAATTCAGACAAAGAGAAGTGGATAGTGGAATCGTAAATAAAATACCTGTAGTGATTGCAATCTTAATTGAATCTAGAATAGAAGCTGCAATGAAAAAAGGAATAATTAGTAGGGCTTATAAAATATTGCATGATAACTATATGAATCAGTCAGAGGAGGTCAGAAACGATTGGGAAGAGAGGTAAGCAATCCACAAAGAAACAATGAGAGAAGAAATATACAAAAAACTTGAAGATGTAGGATTTTTGCCTGGAAGTGTTTGCATAGATACTTTTATACCCCACACAGACTCAATAGAATTTTTCCTCGGGTAGATGACAAATGTTGCATGTGTAATGGGGAAGGAGGAGGTAACTGGGAACATACTTCTTGGAATGCAATGAGTTAGCAATCTTTAAAAATTCCCCACAGAGTACTCTTGTCAGGAATACTGGGTGAGCAAATGAGTGTAACTAAGGATTTTTTGAGCTGGGATACAGGATCTGGATTGCCTAGACATAGTAAGGCCTGGTTAAATTTAATTCTGGTGGCTGCCAAAAAAGCAGTTACTACAAAACGGAAGTCAAAGTGTAAACCAACTTTACGTGAAGTCGTTAATATTGCAGCAGAGATAAAAAAAAACCAGGAAGTGGTATCTATAAAAAAGGGTATGAGTAAAATACATAAAAAAAAATAATAGACATTGTGGGAAAAATTGTTTGTGTCTTTCGGCTTTTCCAGGTTAGGGGTCGCCACAGCGGAACTCCAGTCTGCTAATGATTGGTAGTTGATTTTTACGTGCTGAGTTACCAGCCCTGGCGCACAATCCTCAACGAAGGTACGCCCATTCACGCAGAAAACACTCTAGCTGAGAATCGAACTGGACAGTGTCTTACTGTGAGACGACAAAGCTACCGCAGCACCACCACATTCAGAAAAATGTTCTGGAGGAGAAGAGAGGTTTAACAGAAGGCAATAACTGAACAAATTGTGTAATGTTGCTTTGATTATATAGTACAGAACAATATATATGATGTGTAATGTTTGATTAATATGTACTTGTTAATATGGTTTGATTGTTGTTATATAAATGTAAGTTTGCCTCTCACAAGTGATAATTCAGTAAAGGTGTTTTAAAATAAATGAAAAATTTGATACGACCCATATAATTTTTTTGCTGCCCTTTGTGAAATTACATCTTTGACAAGTTCCATGCCAGTCTTTTCTGTTGCTTGAACCACATGTTGACTTTGAGCACCTACATCATGATTTTAGACTGCTATGCAACCATGTACATAAAGCAGTTTAGTTGGATGACAGGATTTACAGATATTTTGAAAAGGATACCAAACAAAAGACCAGTAATAGTACTAAAATGTTCATAAGGCAGTAGTTACACCATAAGCTCCACACACGCAAACAAAACCAAGTAGCTGGATACCATGAAATCTTTATTCATATAATCCATAATTCACAGTTGAGCGTTTTCTTCCCCTGCATGACACTTCAGGGACATCATCGGAACCAAATGAAACATTCCTCTATCTTTTAGTCAACCCATTTATACTACTAATAATGCAATATTTCAATTATACAATTAATTAAAAACATCAAGTACATCTTGAATAAAAAAACATAATTTTTAAGACATTTTAAAACATAAAAAAAATATTTACATTATACACATAACCATAATAGGTGGAAAAACTTTGTGTTGAAACAAATCAAAAAGTTAAGGACTTTTTCCTTAGAATTGGTACCAGAGAAATAAAATTGTTTAAACCTGGTACTTCCAAGGCATTTAATTTAATAATCCAATAAAATTCTCTCATGTCAACCTGAAGTTCCCAACAACCACCTCTGAAATTATGTGGCACAACTTCCAGAATCCCAAATTTAAATGTCGTGTCCCCCTGGCATTCTAAAGTATACCTGTGAAGGGCGTTGTTGGTGTTCTTACTAACAGCATGTAAGTGCTCATAAATCTGGGTGTTGAAGTTCCTAATCGTTTTACCCACATAAAAATGTGCACGTTTGGCATATAGAAATGTAAGTAACACCCCTGTTGCTACAGTTACCTTTGTGTAAAAAAATACCTCTGTTGTTTCCTTTAATGTACACAGTGTCCTTATCCAAAATAAAGGGATATTGATTACAACGTCCACATCTGGTGGTTCCTTTAATATTTAAAGTTCTGGGTAATGAAAATTGCTCCATTAAATTTTTAAAATTTCTACCTGCTTTGTATACAAAATTTGGTGATTGACCTAGAAGGTGGAAAATATCAAGGTTCCCCTTGAATATGTTCCAATTCCTTAAGATCCTAAGTGTTCCCCCCCCCCATCCCAAAAGGAATAACCATACTTGTGCTGTAATTCGCCTTTCCTTTAAAACTATTCAGTGTTTTTTGAATCAGTTCACCACTACCTAGCAAAGGTTTATATTTAGTTCCCCATCCTTCCTTCATTTCTTCAGCTACTTTGTCAAGAAGGGCTCGGGGGTAGCCCTTCACCCTAAACATTTCCTTGATGTTTGTTACTACTTCCAAAAAGTCTCCCTTGTAGAGCACATCCTTCTTGCACTTTTTGAAACAAATCTTTGGTTTGTGGGATCCTTAAGGATGGTAACCTCTAAATAATCAATCTTGTCCTTAGAATGTTTAGCTGTAAAATTAAATTAAATTTTGCAGACAGTAGGAATAAAGAACAGGTTGATTTTTACTGAGATCTGAGCAGTATCTTTTCTACTGACATTGAAGTCAAAGTACATTCTAATGTCTCTCTGCAGTTTATGTCCAGTGCTAGACCACATTTACATGAAAACATATTGCTACAGCGATTTGCAATGTAAGGATGTGTGCAGGACGTGTACATATATGACATGATAAATCAGTGTTAGCCTGTGCTGTAATATTACACGCTGTACACTGTGGTCTGCATGTCAGTGTCACTGTGACACAGTGGACTTAGCCAAAAGTGTGCGCTAACTTTGTGCTGTGTCTTGGAATAAACAACAATACACACTGTTTTTCTTGGAAAGTTGAGATAGCACCATTCAGGGAATTAATTCTATAACTTTATCTGAATCGTCTTTAACTGTGCACGAAAATGATCAGTGAGTTGTCTTTTTTACCACTTTTATGTGGTACTCCATCCATTTTATTGAGATGTGCAGTTGTGTCACTTAAAAAGGAATTACAGCATATTCACATTGTGAGTTATATGCATGCCTAATGTTCTTCTTAAGCAGAAGGTTTTCCATATTGATAATTTTTTGTGCAGCATATCATATAACACAGATTCTCACAATCAGTATTGTTTTTATTATATCTCATGAACGTATTCATATTACCAGGATTATAACACAGCAGTTTAGACTGCATGCTACATTGCACAATATACCAACAAGAGATATGGGGCCCCAAACAGTTCAGTATACCTTAACAATAGGCATCTTTCACAACTCTGCACAGTGTTCTTTGTGTTGAAAGATGCAGTTCATGAACATTTTAGCATTTTCCTTAATGGCTTCTTACTTGGGTACTAGTGAAACTGCCTTGTCCAAGTAGGCAATAGTGATGGTCATTGGGGGCTTCCACTGGGGCAGATACATATAGTAACTGAGAGGGCAGATACTGAAGGATAACAGCACTGACCTGGCTGAATGGAACTTTCTTTCTTGAATGTGCACTGAAAATTAACCCTGATGACCCTGTAGCCAAAACATAACACAGCTATAAAATATAAATAAGCACAAGTCAAAGTAGTCTAATGTGATCCTCCCTTGAACTGCTAGCCAACCAAAGGGAGAACTAGTAACGTTACTGGTGGAATATTTTTAATAAGTAACACAAGAAGTGT
Organism: Protopterus annectens; assembly: GCF_019279795.1. Lineage (NCBI taxonomy): Eukaryota > Metazoa > Chordata > Ceratodontiformes > Protopteridae > Protopterus > Protopterus annectens. Next base: position 1,072,830,055 of record NC_056737.1, read on the forward strand.
AAAGTTTCAGATAAATGGAATAGAGCAGATTTTCTTGCATCTCAAATGAGTGGGAGCAAGTCTGATAATTGTTAACTGTCTTGTCTGTGTGAATTAGTCCATACCAGTCAGTTTTCTTCACTTTGACAAGGTATACGTTTGTGTTTGCACAAAAAATGCTAGAAGGAATTGCATGGTGCATGAGGCACAAATTTAAATGACAGGGTTTTCATGTAGAATAAATAGTTCTGAAATTTGTCATTGAAAGACGAGAACTGTTCATTTAACACAACTCATGATGGAGCTGCACATTTATACAATTTGGGAAAATTAACAAACTGATAAACACTGTAGAGGTTAATTATTTTTCAGAACATTTTTTTCAGTATCAATCAGTCAGCAACAGTATATGAAGTAACTGTATGAACAGTCCAACAGGCATTAGCCATTCAGTTATCTTATTAAATATTTACTGCACTAGTCACAAATTTCACTTCTTTAGCAGGCATTCATAACAAAAACTGTGTTATTCTTTAGAGATTCAGGCTTCCATGTGACTGTAGTGGGAGAACCTCCTAAAATATCTTTGTTGGCTACAGGCAGGCTTTCATCCATCCATTGTTAAACCTCTGTATTCATGAAGTCTTCATTTTTTTCGCTGTAGTTTCCAAAACACTGTGCCTAGACCATTTCTGAGGTTTCAGCTGACTACAGCTGTACTACCCCTGTAAAACATTTTGCAATGACTTTGATTTGTTTTAAGGGATTTGGCAGACTTGTAAACTAGATGCTTCTGAAGCACGTTGTGAGTGTTCAGTAAATAGGAAATAAAACTATCTAATTAAAAAAATACTGTATACTCTGTGGCACTGAGGAATATAACCCTTACTGTGTCCTAGATCATAGTTTGCACAGAGGCTTGGGTTATTTAAGATCAGGTTGGGGACAAGGGAAATGTGTCTTTGTGCTGATGTGCCCACATAGGGGAAAAGATTTGGTGGCTCCCTCAAGGTTCATAGTGATACTCCAAGGGTAGGCCAAAGCCAGTCCTCAAGTAAAAGCATTGCTTCAGTTGTTGGGAGAGGTATGGATGTGACTTCCCAAGGTAGGGCATGTGTTGGAGGGTGCATAGTCCTGTTTGGGGGGGGGGGGTCATTGGTAGCTTTTGCACTGATGCAAGTGCTTGCATGACTAATAAGGAGTCAGATTCTGAACGTGTAGAAAAAAATTCCCCATGACCACCTCTTTGATAAGCAGTCTGTCATGGACTGCTCTTGCTTGGTGGAGAAACACATCTGCTTCTGCGTGTCTCAACCCAGAAGGGAACAAATTGGCTCGGGAGTTCTCACCTCACTGGGGAACAATTAGACAGCCATGACAGTGTATTGATGGTTAGCAGAGGCAGAAAAAGACCTATGTAAAATACTGGGTCAGTTGCCTTTTGCTGGGTACTCCAAACATCCTGCAGAAAAAGAATTCAAGTTGTGTTATGCCAAGTATAGCCTTTCAGATGCACAGATTTCTTTGTAACTCTGATCTTCTAGGTTAGTGCGACTCCTTAGTAAAATTGCTTTCATATGAAATCTCTTTGCTGTGTACTGTTCTGGATGAAAACTGAGTTGTAAGAATATTCACTGTATTATGCCAGCTTCATGGCACAGAAGGATAAACTCTGACTGTCACTCAGAATAAGATAGTGACCCGGGCACCGGAAGAACCAGCAAGTGGAAAACTGAGAAAATGAGACGGAGAGTAGCTGACTCTAGTTCGCACATGCTGGCAGGAAGTAGCAAGAATTGCAGTTGTACTGCCACCCAGTGGAGGCTTGGCATTATAGCATGAATCTCATGCAGTACAATTAAGTATCATATGCTATTGCCCAAGTTGAGCATGCAGAGGTGCACGTATGTTCAGCAGCTGATGCTGCAGCCATGCTCGTCAGTTGCAGTGGAGTATGGAGTTAAGGTCCCTGAGACTGTCTGACCGATGTTCCCTATGAGACTTCACCCTCAGTTTATACAATGATTAGCAACTAGACAAAAATACTCTTCTCTTAGGAGATTGAGTAACAGAGAGGAGAAGGAAGAGATTGATGATTGACCAGCTTGGGGGAAGAAAGGTCAGATAAAAATTTTCTCTGTAATGTTTCAGGGAAAAAAGTGATGTCTAGTGGTGAATATGAATTTTCCATTATTTGCAGATACATTTAAACATTTTATGACTTTTACATAAAAGACTCATAGATTCATAGATTCATAGATTAGTACTAAGCTAACTGCCCTTGCGAGCCATTTTAAGCTTAGCCAATTATCCCTTGTGAGACTCAAACCTTGCACCTTGTGTTTGTAAGGCAAACACCTTAACCATTAGGCCACCCTCCAAAAATGTATAAAGAGAAAGCTTGTTATGCTTCTCTTTTTTTTTTTTCTAAATAAGTTTTCCTTTCTTAAAAGTATTTTCTGTTGCCAGTGGTTTAAAATGTGCATATTTATTCACATTGATCTCTTGTTCAGTTGTCTTTTCACTGTATTATTTGTTTTGCCATAAGGCATCGTAGCAGACAGGTATTTGTTTCTGAAATCATGTTTCAGCATTTGGCCTGGTAGTCTTGCCCTTGTTATGTGGGATATGTCATACTCTTTTATACTCTTAATGTGATATTTGTTTCCATGGCACTCTTTCTTACTTTGGTGATCTTTATATATGTTCTGTATTTGTAGCCATAAATGCTTCCACCATTAGCTTGCGGGTGTATGGAGTTAGTTTCATGACTGATTCCTTGATTTTTCACAAACCTACCCAGATTGAGCACTGTTAAATTCAAATTTTTTAATTTTCTTTCTTTCTTTGACAGTTCTCTTCTTTTTTATGTTGCTGTATACCTGCAATGTTTCTGTTATTCCCAAACTACCATTGAGCTTTTCCTTGCTATTTATGTTATTTTATCTTATGTTACTAAATAGTGAACAACTTTCCATATATTCAATTGTTCCCACACTTTGGCTGAAATGGGCCTACAATGAATCAGTCTTCTACCCTGGTTAACAAACTTAAATGAAGTAAATAAAAGTAGAAGTTAGTATGCCAGACGTGGAGAAAATCTGGTCTAAAATTGGAATAATTGCATTCATTGCATTGGCTGGCTTGGATGTTACAGGCTGTACATTCTTGCCTATTGATACCAGTAAACATTTTTTGTTATTTATTGGACTATAAAATTTAGTATTTATATTCATCCAAGATGCTTTGAGTGAGTTATCTTTTTGAGGGAAAAACACTTGTCATTTTGATGAGTATTAATCTGACACAGTAATTAGTGATATTGCCCTTTCTTCATAATTTCATTCGGAGATTATATCGTCTCTCCAGTCACGATCACTTCTGTCACTACTCACACTAATTTCTCAGTGTTTGTCCCTTATAGCAAACAATTTTTTATCTGCTGCAATTCACTCAAGATTGTATGTGTGGTTCTGAAAGCATTGTATGTCCATTAGTCAGGCCTGACATCCAGAGCTGACAGATAACAACCCTGCTAGGGAATACTTCCTCTTTTATGTAATTTAGTTGCCTGTCTGTTTGTAGTAGCTTTCAGTTTTAAGGGCTAGATATCAGATACTGAGAAAATGAATAATTGCATTATGTATAGGAACTAGATTCCCGTGCATTGACTTCCACAATGGGCATCTCTTTTACCTGAGGCATGTACACTAAGTCACAAATTTTCCCCATTGTGCAAGATTTAAAAAGAAGATGATCAAGGGGAGAACAAAATGTCTCTGAGAATATCTTAACTAGAGAAAGTTACCTGCCTTGTCTGAGACCACCATAGTTGCTTCCATATGCCCTCCTGAGTACAAGGAATATTGAAGAAGTACCGGGAAGCAGATGACTTTTTCATTTCAGTCCAAATTCTCCCTCTCTTCACCCTCAGTTCAATGTTATTGGGTGCAGGACTTCAGGGAGGGCAGCAGACTGAGTAACAGCTTAACTGCAGCTCTCCCAGTGTGAAAGCAGAAACTGAGAAAAGAGAGACAGTGAATGTGTCTTTTTTGGCAAATTCCAGTTACTGTCTAGTAAGTGCACTGTCTGGATCCCAGCAAAGAAGAAATTTAGAGAACCTAAAAGAAAATCAGACACAAAAGGTGAGGAGAAAGCACTGTCTGGGAAGAACCATGCAGCTGTTAAGCACAGTTCAAGCTCCAGCTTTGGTGCAAGATGTGGTTTAAGTGATCTAGAGGAAAAAATGTCAAATGTGCTCTGAGTTGATTAAAATAAATGAAACACTGCAGGAATATTTAAACCCATATAACAAAAGACTGAAAAAATGGAAGAAACTTTAAATGCTTTAAATACATATTTAGGTGAGATGATAAAACTGTGAAAATCAGACGTCAAAATGAAGAAAATGCTGACTGAGTATAAGTCTGCTCAAGAATAGTGTTTTAAAAATGGTAGAATGAGATGACAGAGCACATAGGGAAAACCTGACATTTTCTGCTGTACCAGAGAAACTGAAAGGAACAGACTGTAGTAATATTATGAAAGCATAAATAAGCAGCTGGACTGGTATACTACTGCAGGAGTTGCTAATTGAAAGGACGTTGTGTATATGCTCTAAACCTGTCCATGAGAAAGCAGCCAAGACCTGTAATAGTAAAGATGCAATTCTACCAGCAGAAAGAGTTGATTCTGGCTCAACACTGGCAGGAGGGCAAAGTACTAGAAGGTGGAGACAGTAGAGTGCATGTGGAAAATGATTTATTACAGTACACCAAACAGAAAAGGAGTAAATTTATTCCAGCAGTCAGGGAGTGTTGAAAGGCAGGTGTAAGATTCAAGCTGTTGTATCCAGCCGTCTTCAGAATATTTGTTTCCTGGGGGGATCAAATTCATTTTTGATTATTAACATGCTAAGGAGGAAATATAAAAAGTTTGTTCAACAAAAAGTGACCTGTCAAACAGAAGGGTGCTTTGCTTTTTATTTTGATAATAAAGATCATAGAGAGTTTGCCACTGAACCTTTTTCCAATGTTCCAAAGAAAAATGCTTGAGAGACAGAAAAGCACAGGAGTTGACAAGAAGAGTCAGGAGTACTTTGGAAATGAACCGGAGACTAGAGTTGGGAGGTAGAGAGCAACAGGAGGAAAACCAGCAGCTCGAAAATTAATGAATAAATGTGGGTTACAGACCATCATTTGTGAAATGTGGTTGAGCAAAAAAACCTGGAAAGATTGGACTTTTATGACATTGTTAAACTTGTAGGGGACTACAAAGCATATGCCCTATTTCATGTTATTATTGTTTGAAAGAACATTAAGTAGAGGGGAAGAAAAAGGAAAGAGGTAACTAAGTAAAACAGTTTTTGTTCTTAATGATATTTTTTTAAAAAATGTGACATACTGCATGTTATATAGTAAAGCTTTTCAATTATTTGTGTGCGTTATAGGCATACTTAAGTAAGCATGTGCTCCCTTTTTTCTTTTTTTCTTGTTTAGTTTTAATAAATGTAGACACTGCAGTGTAAAAAGAGAAGAAAGCCTGGAAAAAAGCATGTTTAAGATAATAAGCTGTTATCTTGGGTAGTTGAGGTGAGAGACTGGTTGCAAAAGTATGCAGATCATGATATAAGCAAAATTTATGTGCTTTTTCTTACTTTTGCATACAGGAATGACAGGATTAAAGCCCTTTGCTTAATCTAACAGGGTTTTAAGTGAAAGCAAATACAATAACAATGAATGTAATGAAAAGTTTTTCTTTAGGAAATAAATGTTCACTGTGTAACATGAGAATCTTGAAGATGAAATTGGATTAATTTCCTTAGTTTGATCTAACAAGTTTTAAGTGGAAGCAAGTAAATAAGAGAATACTTAATGTAGTGTAATGTTTTCATTTAGCAAATACATGTTCACAGTGTAATATACACAGCTGCCTTCAGCTACAAGCTTTTTATCTGGTTCTCATGTTTCTGTGGAGACAAGCTGATAAGATGGCAATAAAAACAGAACACTTTTTCTTTCTCTGGCTAAAAAGATAATGTTTTCTGAAAATATTCAAGTTGTTGTCTACATCTGGGAGAGGAGTAAAGATAAGACAAAAACAGACAGAGGCTGCACCATGTGGCTTATCATGGATAACCTTAATTATGGGTCAGTTAAAGCCTGTGAATGTAGCTGTTAGTATGGGACAATTGTTCCTGTTAGGAGGGTTAAACGTCATTGTTTGAAGGTGCATCTAGTTTTGTCTGTTTGTATTAGGTTAACAGGTCATAGAGTGTTCTGGGGCGTGTTTGATTTTTGTTTTAGGGTTTTCATTAAAACAAAAAAAAATTGCAAGATGTGACATAGGTTCAAATGGATATGACAAAAAAAACTGTATAAAAAAATTAGCCTGCCAGACTTAGTGTATGCATGTAACACAAAAGATGAAACTAGACATTTTTTAAAAAATCTGTTATTACATAACCGGTGGGAATAATTATTGTGATAGGTACTGCCAGCCATGCAAGGAGAAACAGAGCAATGATCTGTAACATATGCCAGCACAGCTAGCTGGAATTTTGTAAATGATATGTCATTTGTATATCAAACTGATTTGTACAGATTTTTGTGCTGAAAATGTATTTGTAAGATTTGCTTGTGTTAAAATGTATCAGCAGTGTACCCTGCTGGAAGGAAAAGAGATGTACATGCATTTTTATAACTGTCTAAATGTGTACATTATAGCACATATACTGGAAGTGAACAGGTTAAGCTTAATCCACTTGACTTTTCAACATATTCTTGAAATTAAATTACTTCATGGGTTAAGCCATAAAGATATTATCCCACAGTTTTGAATGGAGTCAGAGACACAATATCTGTGCTAGAGATTAGGTTGTAGTTCCTGTAGGAAGAGTGGCATGGTTTTAGGACTTCCAACAGCTGCACCACATCTGAGCAAAGCTCTAGCTGTGTGCATGGTAACACAGAGGTGCTAAAACCCTGGCAGCTTCTAGTGATGGGGGACAGTGCGGGAAACCGAGTCAGATGACCAGATGTATGTGATGTCATTCTGTACAGAAATAATGTTTTAATAGCTTAAAAACCTCAGCTTTGGCCGGCTAAGAACTTGCAGTATTCAACTGGACGTATAAGAGAATTTAAGTACCTTTATCTGCACTTTTTTCAAAAAAATACAGTATTTAAATTGATTTTAACTGTGTGTTGCAGGAATATTAACTGAACTGGAAGTTAGTCAGTGTTTGCTGAATTTTGTTATTTGCTAGTAATTACAGGTGTGGGGGTAGCCACATTCTTTGATTTCCTGTCCTTGCCTATTTAAGTGGTACAGTGTGAAATATTTTCTGCTTAATAACCTCAGCTTTGGCCGGCTAAGAACTTGTTGTATTCAACTGGACGTATAAGAGAATTTAAGTATCTTTATCTGCACCTTTTTTCAAAAAAATACAGTATTTAAATTGATTTTAACTGTGTGTTGCAGGAATATTAACTGAACTGGAAGTTAGTGTTTTCTGAATTTTGTTATTTGCTAGTAATTACAGGTGTGGGGGTAGCCACATTCTTTGATTTCCTGTCCTTGCCTATTTAAGTGGTACAGTGTGAAATATTTTCTGCTTAAAAACCTCAGCTTTGGCCGGCTAAGAACTTGCTGTATTCAACTGGACGTATAAGAGAATTTAAGTACCTTTATCTGCACTTTTTTTTTCAAAAAATACAGTATTTAAATTGATTTTAACTGTGTTGCAGGAATATTAACTGAACTGGAAGTTTTGACTCTGCTCTTCAGTTAGTTCCACCCACCCTCCCTGTTTTTGTTTTGGTTTTGGTGTTAAACTTAGTGGCCTTGGCCCCTCTTTTAAATTTGTGTTTGGATACTCCTTCTGGGCCCATCTCATTTGCTCACTCAACTGAGTGCAGTGAGATCATATTCTGATTTCAGGCACTCCTACTGTGTACAAAGAGAGCATCTGGGAAACAGAAAAAAAAATTAAGCTTGTTTCCTGCCTTTCCTGTTAAGTGGTATAGACTATTTGTAGGCTTCTGAGCCCCCAAGCCCTTCTGTGTTGGAGGGAAGCCTTCTAGCTTATTTTTTTTCTTATAACTAGCCAGTTTTCTAGTTTCAGCACTCAAATCTGTTTCTTTGATCTCAGCACTTGTTCAGAAAAAAAATTCATCTGCTTTTACTGTACTTGTGTTTCTACCTACTTATTTTACTTTTGCATCATCTTAAAAGTACTCAATTGTATTTATTACTGCTTGGTGTAACTCATTCTAAGCCTTTTGGTTTAAACACTTGGGCTTCGGACCAGTTGTTTTGCACTGAGAGGGTTTGTGGTCTGCACTGTAGTGGCAGAACAGGTAGCTTACATCCTTCTAGGTTGGGAACTGCTGATTGAGGGCTCAGTGTCTGTTATTCTAAAAGTGTATTAATTCTGGTTTAAGCACTTGGGCTTTCAGGCCAGTTATTTTACATTAAGAGGGTTCGTGGTCTGCATTCTTGTGGGAGGAGAGGCTGGACTCTGCCCTTCTGAGCTGGGAATTTCTGGTTAAAGGCTTATAGTGCATGCATATCTGAACTGCTTCTTACTGAAGTTGGTGTGCCTTGTTTGCTGTGGCATAGACTGGATTCGGGCCTGCTGGATCTAGCTTTGTTTGTGTAACTTGAGCACTAATCCAGGCATTCTCTAAAGTATTCAATTGTATTTATTACTGCTTGGAAGTAACTTGATTAAAGTGTAGCTATCATTCTAAGTCTTTTGGATTAAGCACTTGGGCTTCAGACCAGTTGTTTTACATTAGGAAGGTTTGTGGCATGCACTGTGGTGGCAGGACAGGTAGCTTTCATCCTTCTAAGTTGGGAACTGCTGATTGAGAGCCCAGTGTCTGTTATTCTTAAAGTGTATTAGTTCTGGTTTAGGCACTTGGGCTTCAGGCCAGTTATTTTACATTAAGAAGGTTCATGGTCTGCACTCATGTGGGAGAAGAGGCTGGACTTTGCCCTTCTGAGCTGGGAATTTCTGGTTAAAGGTTTATAGTGCCTGAATATTTGAACTGTATCTTACTGAAATTGGTACACCTTGTTTGCTGTAGCATAGACTAGATCCAGACCTGCTGAATCTAGCTTTGTTTATATGCTTGTTGTTTGTTTGCCTGTTATTTCCCTGGAACGCTAATTCCACCTAATACGCGGCTTCTCAGCGCTTCTGTGGATCACTAGTGATATCTGCATTGCTTACTGTACTTATTTCCTTGTTTCACTTGAAAGAAAGTTACTGTTTGTCGTTTTGCATTTAAGTTACCTGTAACACATTGCACTTAAGTTACCTGGCACTTGCGCGCTAAAGCAATTATATAAGTCAGCACTAAAAATTAAAAGCACTACACCCTCACTCCCCACTGGCCCTTGTTTTCAATTATTAAGGAATTCCCAATATTATTCTAACATGTCCAAAGGTCAGTTGTCAATCTCCTCTCCGGTCCAGCTGGTGAATTTGGGAATCTTGAGGCAATGTTACAACTGCCTCATGTACACAGACAGCCATCTCCTCCTCCCAACAAATTCCAACACATGTGAGAGATGCAACCATATAGCCAAACTGGAGGCTAAGCTTTCTCAACTCAGTACTGGCATAACCAGTCAGGAGGAGAAGGAAACCACACTCACTACAATTCCAGTCTCACATAGACCTACCACGACAGCAAACCAAACACATAATCACACAAAAACATACTCGGAGGCTCTAAATAAAGATCTGCCTAAGCAGCAGAGACCTCCAAAGCAGACACCCAAGCAACCGCTACCCCAAAACAAAACACGTGCAACACATATCTCACAAAGCCAGTGTGCCGAACAGTCACAGCCCTTAAGACTAAACAACACACCTGATACACTTGTAATAGGTGACTCTATCGTCAGGCACACTGACGTCCCGCTCACCAGGCTGAACAAGGAGAGAGTCACGGTGAGCAGCCTGTCGAGCGCTAGGATCTGCCACATAACACAAGCACTCAGGTCACTCCAAGGCAAGTACAAATATGACCCAGTCATTGTCCATGCTGGTGTGAATGACCTGAGACGTACCTCCCTGGACTACATGAAAAGAGACACAAAGGAGCTCTCTGAGCATGTAGCCCAGGCCGGTATGACCCTGACATTGAGTAGCATCTTACCGTCACCAAGAATGATGCCACAATATGAAGACAAGATGATCAATTTCAACAATTGGCTTAAGTACTGGTGTCATTCAAAGGGGATCCAGTGCCTGTCAGCTTGGGATGATATGCTCGACAAGCCACGATGCTTCGCTAGGGACGGCTTGCTCCTGTCACCCCTGGGCTTTCGGATATTGGCAAAGGCTCTTGCTACCCCCATAGTGCCTTTTTAGGCAAGGCTCAAAGACAAACCCACCTCCATAGGTATCACAAGGGATAAGAAACTAAGAGTAATGCTACTCAACGCCAGAAGTCTAAACCTCAAGATGCACTTTTCGAAACTCTCCTTAGCATGGAGAACATCGATATCTGTGCAGTAACAGAAACCTGGTTCAGGGCTCCCGAGAGCACCCCAGCACTACCAGGTTATACCTCATACCATGCTTTTCGGCCCCAAAACTTGGACCGAACCACAAAAGGAGGGGGAGTATCGATATTCATCAAAGATACCCACACCTCCAGGTTGGTGGCAAAGCACGAAGCATCAGAGACTATCCATGTGCAACTAACAGTGGGTAAAACTGCCTTCCAGTTTATAGCCTGCTACAGACCACCCTCCCAAACCCAGGAACCCCACTCGGCCTTTCTGAGAACACTGGAAAATATGAAGGTGTCTCCAAACACCATTATATTGAGCGACTTCAACTACCCATACATAGACTGGGAGCATTACTCTAGCTCCAACACCCTAGCCCAAAGGTTCCTAGAATTTATAAACTCAAATGCTATGGAACAACTTGTTACCACTTGCACAAGAGGGGAAAACATACTGGACCTGATCATCACCAACATGGGGACTCTATGCTCCAAACCAGAAGTGTATCCCTCACTGGTAAGATCAGACCATAAACTAATCTCACTGGATATTCACATCCCGACCCCACCCCCTGCCCAGAAAACCACAGTGAAAAATTCTCTAAAGCAAATTTCACACTCCTCAAAACCAAGGTGGAATCCTTCAAAGCCCCCGGGCCTGTGGAAAATACGTCCCAGACTGCAGAATCCTTTATAAACGCATTCTATGAACACCTTCAGGAATGCATGGATCATGCTATCCCAAATAAAACCAAGACCCAATCCTCCAAAGGCAGACGTCCTGTCTGGTGAACCCCAGCCATAAACAAACTATACAATAGAAGGAGGAAGCTACTAAATGATAGAGCAAAATCCCAAAAAGGGAAGGCATCACTGATCAGTATTAGCAAAAAACTATGGGCACTCATAAAATTGTCTAAGGCCAGCTTCGAGAGAAAAATTGCACAGGACACTAAGGATAATCACAAGGCTTTCTTTAGTTATGTTAGGAACCTGGGTGGTAATTCCCAGATATGCTCAGAATTAGTCCAAAATGACAAAAAATACACTGAACCCACAGACATTGCCAACATCCTAGCTGACAGTTTCAGCGCAAACCCCCCCCCCACACCAAAAGGGCAAATATCTATCCCAGCAGAGTGCTGCCCCCCTGACATCTCAGATGCTCAGGTAAGAGCCGCCCTCTCCAAAGCAAAAAACACAGCATCAATGGGACCAGATGGTGTCCCAGGCTGCGTCCTACATGAACTCCAAGAAGAGCTAAACCCAAACATAAAACTACTGATGTTAAGTTGTCTATCTCGCCTTCATTCTTGCTGGATGGGTTCGGAGCCGGCCTCGGCCCCCTCGCCACTCTAAAAGCTCGAGAGTTGGTTCCACCGGCTCGAGGCTCCCCTTATATCCCACAATGCTAGGCGAGAGTTACCTCAGATCTCGTTTGCCGCTACAGCTTCGAGGTTGGTTATTCTACCGGTTCCTGGTGAGTTTTAGCTTTTCTATTAAAAGTTACTCTTTTTACCCCTTTTTTAGTTTAATTATTCTCAAATTAGTGTAGTTCATTGAACTTTATCCCCGACCTAATTTTGCCCGTTTCTTGTTTAAAAGAACTTTTAGTTCTTCCCTTGGGCCTTAGGCCTTCCCTTCCCTAGGGAGTGTTTGTGTAGTTTACTACTGTTTATTGTACTTTATATTTTAGTATTTTTACTAAAGTTGTTATTCTGACAGGGTATAACTGGTGTGTTTGAGTGTGTGTTTGTGTTCACCAGTTAGGCTATGTCAAAAGAAGCAAGGTCTCGATTCAAGAAGTGTGATGCGTGCTGTCAGAAAATGTCTCTGACAGACGCCACACTTCTTGTGTCTATGCTGCAGGACTCCTGTGCTGTTTGCCATGGCTTCAGCCCCAGGGTCCTGCAGGAAAGAAAAACAAGCTTATTCTGAGAGGCTTGTTGAAGCCTGAGGATTCCCTGTCTGTCTCAACAGGAAGCCCTCCAAGCCGAGACCTCAGGTTGTTCAACCTTTGCCTTTATCGGCTCCGGCTGGAGCGATAAGACTCAGTCCACAGTTTCTTATCGAGGTACCCTGTCGGCTCCGATAAGATCTGCCGACAACCAGAAAGAGGTCTAGGTCACCTTCTCTTGGCTCCGTTCATTCGGCTCCAGGATCTCCCCTGCTGTCTGAACGGTAGGTCATCGAGGCTGTCCGATCATGACCTTCTCGACTACTCAAGTCCGAGGCACTAGCCCAGATGCTTCAGAGCCCGACTCATCAGTCGGTGCCTGCCCCGTCCATCAACTTCTTCCTCCTTCGACTCTCTTGAGTTCGGACAATTGTCTTTGGCTCCGTTTTCTTCCATGGAGGAATCTCCGGACTTCCCATATCGGCCTCGGAGCCATCACTGTCGGTGCCATAGCTCCTCGGGCGGGGACCTCTGGCTTTGCCTGACGGGTGCTTCGAGGTCATGCGAGTGTGTTAGAGCCTGGCTCTACTCCACAGTCCGCTCCGTCAGCCCCTCCCTCTATGCTGCCTCAGGCTAAGTCGACTCACCCCCTCATCCCGGCCCGCAGAGAGCCAACTCCTCAGGAGCTCCCTTTGGGAGGCCTCTCCTGATTTGGCAGAAGAGCCAGGAAGCACATTGACTCACCTGAGTCTATCGGACACAGATCTGGATGATTCTGAGGTTCTGAAGATGTCTCATTTGCAGACATTCTGGAGATCCTTAAACAGAGGGAAATTGGCCAGCCCTCAACCCTTCGGAGATCTGTGTATCTTTCGTCCTTCCACCTCCTGGGTGTCCCCCGACCCCCTCATGCAGGTGGTTGGCATGGGCGGCTCCTGATTCAGTGGACCCCACTCCCAGGAGACCCTCCAAATTCATCACAGCTCCAGCAGACAAGCAATTTTTCAAAGGTGGTAGCTACAAAGAAGGAACTGGCCAATCCTTCAGTGCCTGTCCATCCACCTAACAAGGAATCTAGGTCCATGGATCGGATGTTCTCCTCAGCGACATTTACTATGGTTTCCAAGAGAAAATGAACACGCAGCTGGCTATCCTAATTCTATTTCCAACTCCTCCATGCCGATGGGCAGGAACAGGCTGGATGAACCTTTCAACTCCCTTTTGATGGATCATCTCCTCTTTTTTGGTCACAAGTGAAAGAAAACCTGACTCTTTTCTGACTGCATGGCAAGAGACCTTGCCGTCGGGAGTTTCTAGGCCTCTTAGGCAGGCCCACCCAAAGGGCCAGAGGGGAAAGATGTGTTTCAGCCACAACAATCCCAAGGGACTCCGCAAGGACGCAGATCCCGTTCCAGAGGGGGGAACAACAATGGTAGACGTAGCCTTGTCGCCGCAGAGGGGGGGGTCCGCCAGAACCAGGGGCAATCGCGCCTCCGAGATAAGCCCCCCTTTCATCCTCCTGGTGTTGCCCGACTGCCCATCTCGGGGCAGTGGGGAAAGTTGTCACTGTACCCCCCAAGCCTGGCTATCCTTGACACAAGACAAATGGGTACAGTCCATCATCCAAATCAGTCAAAAATCCCTTCCAGATGTTCCACCGCTCAAAGGGATATAGCAGCTTTGGAAATTTCAAAACTGCTTGCAAAAGAGCTATTCAGCCAGTGCCAGCAGACCAACTAGGATCCGGAATCTACTCAAGGTTCTTTTAGTTCCAAAGAAAACAGGGACTGGAGACCAATTTTGGATCTCAGTATCTTGAACAGATCGGTCAAGAAAACAAGATTTCGGATGGTCACGCTGCAATCCATTCTTCCCTATTGGGAAAAGGAAACTGGATGTGCTCTATAGACCTTCAGGACCGTACTATCACATAAAATGAACAGACGCTCCAGAAGATTCCTCCGCTTCAGGCTGGGAACCAGTCATTTTCAATTCAGGGCCCTGCCCTTTGGTCTCACCACTGCCCCCCGTGTTTTGCAAATGCATGGCAGTAGTAGCTTCTCACCTGAGGCGACAAGGATTCCAGGTGTTTCCATATTTGGACGACTGGCTCCTCACAGCTCCCACCAAGCATCTCCTTCTGATGGCCAGAGATTACACTTTCTGTCAAAAACTGGGTATCTCAATAAATTGCGAAAAGTCTGTTTAAATTTAGATACTGTAAACATGTCTGCAACACTAACGAACCAAAGGATATCAGACATTCAAAATTGGTATCACTACTTCTCAACAACAACAGAGCCAAAGCCAGGTTAGTTCTAAAGGTGTTGGGAATCACCATACCCTCCTTCCATTGGCCAGATACCACATGGATCCTTCAGTGGATGCTCTTTCTCAATGGTCATACCAGGAACTTCCAATGTCTCACACCATTATGATCGCATCTCATGTGGTGGATGTCTTCCCCAGCTCCTGTTGGGAGACCATTTGTTCCACCTCCTCCGGTTGCTACTCTGACAACGGATGCCTCCTCGGGGGGGGGGGGGGCATTATCAGGGCAGGACAGTCCAGGGCACATGGCAACCAAACGAATGTCACTTGCACATAAATGTTCTGGAGATGAGAGCAGTGCTTTTAGCGTTGCAAGCCCTTCAAGACTCTCTTCCCTTGGGAGCGATGCAATCCAGACAGACAATATGTCTGTAGTGTGGTACATCAACAAACAAGGGAACCAGATCATACCCCTGTGTCGAGAAGCACTCAGACTGTGGCAATGGGCGATTTCTTCTCAGCGTTTTCTGATAACATCCCGGAAGTCCAATCACATTGCGGACAAGTTGAGCAGAGCTATTCTCATGCGTGGTCTCTGAAAGACTCTGTAGTGAGAGAGATTTTTCTCATCAGCCTTGCTGCGATCTTTTGCTACTCCCCAAAACAGCAAGTGCAGAGAATACTTCACTCTATTCCCTTTACCAGGCCAACCCAGCAGCTAGTCAAGTTTGGCCGGGGACTTCTGTATGCATTTCCTCCTTTCCCACTGTTCTCTCAAGTAATACAGAAAGCTATCGCTCAGAAGGCCTCATTGATCCTCATTGCTCCTTACTGGCCTCGACAAGTGTGGTTCCCCTTTCTACATCGATTTCTTTTGTGGAATCTGGACCTAGTTCCAGATCTTTTGATCCATCAGTCGGGTCAGTTTCTCTGAACCTCACTGCTTGGTTCCTCCACTTCCAACCGTAGCCAGGCTTCCTCAATTATCTCACTCTGTTAGAGATATTTTGATAGCTTCCCATAAATCTTCCACCGAAAGATTTATTTGAGTAAGTGAAACGCTTCTCATATTGGGCACAAGAAAAGGACATAGATCCTTTCACCGCTTCCATCCAACTAGTCCTTGATTTTCTTGCTGAACTCTTCCATGCAGGTTCATCTCCATCTACTCTTAAGGTTCAATTGGCAGCTATTTCTAATTTCCATGTGGGTATTTCTGAATCTGCCCTAATGTCCCACAAACTCTGCAAAGCCTTTTTGAAAGGAGTTTTTCTTCTCAGACCTCCTGTAAGAAATCCTCCTTCTCCTTGGGACCTAAATTTAGTTCTTGCTTCTTTGATTCTTTCCCCTTCGAACCTGCAGCTTCATGTTCCTTAAAGTTATTATCATGGAAAACTCTCTTTCTGGTGGCTATCACATCAGCTAGAAGAATTTCAGAACTTCAAGCACTCAGTTGTCGTTCTCCTTACCTTGTGTTCCATAAGGACAGAGTTTCAACTAACCCGTCCTTTTTGCCTAAGGTGGTTTCAACATCAAATCTAAACCAATGCATTGACCTCCTGTCTTTAGTATTCAAATAGGTCTGAACAAAAATTACACTGTCTGGATGTTCATCGTCAATTAAGGTACTACTTGGACAGGAAACAATTCAGAAAATCTGATCAGCTGTTTGTCTCCTATGGAAAGCAGAAAGGGACTTCCAGTTTCAAAGGTATCTTTATCCAGATGGCTAACATCTCTGATTACCCTTGTCTATGAGATTAGACACCAAAACTGCCTAATAAGCCTAAAGCCCATTCCACCAGAGCTTTGGCTACTTCTCTAGCCTTCCAAGACAGACTGCCTATTGACACCATTTGTGCAGCGGCTACTTGGGCTACTCCTCACACTTTTATTTCCCATTATAAGTTGGATTTAGCTTCTAGGCATAGAGCTAATTTTGGTTCCACTGTTCTCAGGAGTCTGTCCCGGGACAAGGTGCTAGGGACGGTCCCATCCAGCAAGAATGAGATAGACAACTAGTTTTATATATATAGCGTTCCATTATTAGTTGTCTTCTTCTCGCCTTCTTCTTACCCTCCTTCCCCTGGCCTGGACAGACCTAGAGGAGTTGTGATCGTGACCTCTCTTTCTACCACCTCTTTCTTAGCTATATGCTATTATGCATATTTCTTGTTTCAGGATGTAGGTCACCCTTCTTCTTCCTGTTGTTAGAGGTGGATTCTGTTTTACAGTTATACTGTTTCTGTTATAAGCTGGGGTTAGCTTACAAGCGAGATCTGAGGTAACAGCATTGTGGGATATAAACCAACTCTCGAGCTTTTAGAACCCATCCAGCAAGAAGAAGGCGAGAAGAAGACAACTAACCTGGAACGTTATGGTAAGAACATAACTTCTATTTCAATCTCAGCCTTACTACGGGATATGTGCCCAAAGAGTGGCGTACAGCAACAGTGGTCTCTCTCCATAAAGGTGGTGCCTCAACGGATCCTGGAAACTATCGCCCCATAAGCCTGACTAGCTTGGTCTGCAAAGCTATGGAAAGGATCATCATGGAACTCATAAATAAAGATATTGGGGACCTACAGACACTGGATCCTACCCAGTTCGGCTTTGTTAAGGGCAGATCCTGCCTCTTAAAGCTGGTTGATTTCTTTGAAACAGTCACCAAGGCCATTGACGAGGGGAAGGTGGTCTACACAGCCTACCTGGACCTCGCAAAAGCCTTTGATACAATACCCCACCCGGGCATTATAGATAAGCTCACCCGCTTAAATATAAACCTCTATGCCACTAGATGGATTGCAAACTGGCTCAAGGACAGAACCCACATGGTTAGAATTGCTGGAGCCATGTCAGACTCCAAACCAGTTACAAATGGTGTCCCACAAGGCTCAGTCCTGGGACCTCTCTTGTTCGGTATATATTTGTCGGAGGTACAGGCCAACACGGAAGGACTGTGGCTGACAAAGTTCGCAGATGACTGCAAACTGGGCGCCATAATCGACTCTCCAGCCGACACAAGCATCCTCCAAAAGGGCCTCATAGAAACAGACAACTGGTGCCAGAGCCATGGCCTCAAGCTAAATGCCAAAAAGTGTATAGTCATCTCCTTTGGCAAAAACAAAGTGCCCACAAATTACCACATAGGTGGTAATCCATTAAGTACAGAAGAAGTAATTAGGGACCTGGGGACCCAAGTTGATAGCAATCTCTCATTTGACAACCACGTGGCCAAAGTGGTTAGAAAAACATTTTATATAGCCCACCTAATCATGAAGGGATTCACATCTAGATCAGGGAGGTTATCGTGCCTCTTTATTCATCCCTCATCAGGCCCATAATTGAGTACAATGCCCTCTTTGGGATGTACCTTACCAGACACCTGCAGCAACTGGAAAGACCCCAAAAGTACCTCACCAAGAGGATCAAAGGGCTCAAACAGATGCCATATGCTGCCTGGTTAAAGAAACTCCAGCTCTACTCAGTGGCATACCGCCTGTTCAGAGGCAATCTGTGCCTGACGTATAAAGCCATGTCCAACCCGAATTAATGGACATGCTGCACCTCAGAAAATCCAAATCCCATCGAGCTACGCTCGAGAGACTTGAACCTCAGCACTGAAATAAATAGCACATGCTGGAGGGACAGATTCATAACTCAGAGGCTCCCTTCACTCTGGAATAAAATCCCAGTCCAGGTTAGGCAGAGTCCCTCATTGACTGTCTTCAAGAGGAATCTTGATGAGTGGATGGGAGATCGTAGGTTTACCCCGGGTATCACTTCTGTGTCACTGTTAGACAGAGGCACAGTATACTAACCTCGAAAAAGGGCATAGCAAAATAAATTTAAAATGGGTGGCGAAAGCCAAACACATTCTGATTAGGCTTATAAATGCCCTAGGGCAGATAGCCTAGTATGAACCTATGAACTTATTAAAGGAGACTAAAGTCTTAGTAGCATTCTGAATTCTATCTTGGATCTGACAACAAAGACCACTCACCCATCTTGCCTTGATCTATTCAGTAAGTAGGAACAGTAGTTCTTTTAGTCAATCAGGAATAGATAGTGAGACTAGCTAAATACTGTTTTTCTGTAACTGTGGGAAACTTGACATCAGTGTTATTTTTAATATTCCCTGTGATGAAACTTTGGTGTTTACTGTAAGTAGGTATTTAGTATTTTCATGTTCTTTTATTTGTTATTAAATATATTTAAACTTTTCATTGTGTCTGGCCCTTTTGCACATATTTATTTGGTGATAACTATGGCCCCTCCTGAAAGCCTGGCTGTTTGGTCAACATTGCCATTTGTATTAATATTAATTTCACTCTGTATAATTGGGTACCCATGTAAGAGCCTTAAGGTAGCTGGCAGGAGTTCTGGTGGCAGTGATAACTACCTTATAGTCTGGGCTGAAGGAGGCACAGCAGGTGAATCTGTGCCAGTCTTTTCCAGGTGTGTGTGTGTGTGTGTGTGTGTGTGTGTGTGTGTGTGTGTGTGCGTGCGTGCCTGTGTGCAAATCAAATCTGTGTGTGTGTGTACATGCCTGTGTGTGCGTGAGTGTGTGTGTCAGCTGCTTGGAGCAGGGACACAGGGCACTGGTTTCACAGAGAGGGTGTCTGAGGACGTAGCTTGGAACTCCAGCTAAGGACTCAACTCTGAGCTGTACCAGTGGGGAGTCTTATTGGAGGTCTGGACAGATACAGAAAGTAACTAGCCTTTGGACTGACTGTGTTCCTTGTGTGCTCTTAAGGGAAATTGTGCTTGATGCAGCAGAGAGTCTGAATCTGGAAATACTGAATTGTATCCATTTGTATTCCAAGTGAACATCTGTCTCCAGTGTCTGGTGAGGATTCAGTCTCCTTGATTACTAGCCCAGAGTGGGGGCATCCCAATAATAGCTTCTTATCATAATGGCAACATTTTTTTCATTTTTATTTTTCTTGTAAAAGGCCACACAGGTATATGCAAAAGAGATGCAGTAAAAAACTATATTAAGAAATGAAGAATGCAAATAGCTGTGGTACAAGAGACATATTTGGAAAGAACTGAGCATATAAATTTGATAAAGAAAGGACTTCAGGATGATTATTCATGGGAATATCTGGGGACAAAGTAAAATGTGAATACTTAAATATCAATTTCTAGAAGAGCTCCAATAGTGATAGAAGAGGAAAAAAAAGATAATAGTAGATTTGTAGTACTAAGGGGCTACTGTTAAGGGAGGAGGATTATTCAGGCATGTATTTATATTACACCCAAATCTGTTGTGATGGAGCTTAATAAAACTTGGGGAGAAATAATCAACTTTCAGCAGGAAATATTAGTTATAGGTAGGGGCTGGGATTTGCTTTGCAACAGTGATGATGTATCTTAATTTCAAATCATAGCTAATTTTGACATTGTTGAGCTTTGCTTACTGTTACCAGGGATATTATATTTTTTCTACTAAACTACAATTTCTCTCACCTATCCCTCCTGTTCTCCAGCTTTTTGTCCTGAACTATCCCTTGTGATTACACCTGGTGGACACCTAGACCTACACTAAATCTAAGTCAAGCTCAGCCATTTGCTTATAGCAACTATCACAAACTCTGCTGCCTCAATCCCTCTTGGAATTAAAGCAATCTTATCCCAGAAGAATCCAAGGAAGTACGTCTATGCTGTTAAGCCTTGAACTACTATAGTTTTTAAGCCTTGATAGCTGTACTGAACGCTCCCTGACAGTTAAGCCAGCAGCCTAAACCCCTCTTTTCTCTATATCTCAGCTATTCTCCCTCATCTAGCCCCCTGATTTACTCTTGCTCGCCTCTCCCTTCAGTCCAACCCAGTACAGAGATTGCCCTGGTGGGCCAAGGTGCACTTCAGCATCTGTCCACTAGATGGCATCTTTTCCCCTCTTATAGTGACTTTTTTCACTTCTTCTTATATTTTCTTATTTCTCTAACTTTTCTTTTCTCTCTCTCTCCCTTAAAACCATTACAGCCCACTATAACCTACTATTTCCAGGTCCGCTCTACTTACCCTTCTGATATTCTACACTCCACTGATAGGTTCTCAATCCTCTGCTGCCCTCCTTGCTTCTGGTTTCTACCCGCTCCGTTCGCCCTGTTGGCTCACTCCGCTCCCCTACCCTGCCCCCAAATCTTACCCGCCCCCAGCACCTCCACCTTTATTACCCGATAACCACACCCACTAACATTTCCAGTCCAATCAGTCTCCATAATTGCAGACACACCCATCCCCTACTCCACCCTAATTAACCTCATTCACCTCTCCTAGTATTCCTCACCTAGCCAATTAGACTACATTACTATCTCAACACCCACTCCTATACTAAATCCCCAGCAAATCCTTACACAACTATCTATTCCTCAACACTATTTAAGTACTTACCAGATCCCCTACATATAAACCTCTCTCATTTCTACACTTTCTACAACATCAACTTAGCACCTCTAATTACCCATAGCTCAAAGTGTTCTCAAAACCCTCATTCATCTCCTTTTTACTACTTCTACTTCTTAGCTTAACATACTTTCATTACCTCACCCAGCCCAGTAATTCCTACCACTCACAATCCTTCCATGTAACTAACCACCTTACCTCCTCTCTCTCATACTCTAATACCCCAATATATCCCCATCTATTTCCTATATAAAAACTTCCACTTTATCCCTATAAACTAGTCACCACTCACAAACAATCTACCCCCATAGTAACTGGCAAATCCTTCATAATCACAATAGAACCTGATCTTTGCTCTAAACTGTCCAGTTACCTCTCTAACCCAATCCTACACCTGATTACCAGTCTAATATCAGGTGATATCCATCCTAACCCAGCCCCTCCCACCTCAACCATTACAGACAAGAGCATATTACTAACTTCTATAAACTCCCAAAGTATAGTTAACAAAATCCCAAACCTCCATGCCTGGCTCATACATAATAAACCTGACATCTTATCCATCTCAGAAACATGGTTAAAACCCCATATAAAAGACTCTGAAATAACTCCACCAAACTATTCTATCTTTAGAAAAGACAGGTCCCATAAAAAAGGGTGAGGAGTAGCTCTCCTCTACACATCCTCTCTGTCAGTTACCCCCTATAACAAACCTACTCCTCAATTTAATAATGCTGAACTTCTCTTAACACTACTTCAAGTTAACAAACACAAACACATATGTATAGCTTCCCTATACATCCCCCCAGGGGATAATATTTCCACACTCGAAGACATCCTTTCCTGGCTCTCCAATAACATTAGAAATGAAACCATAATCTTAGGCGACATGAATATTAACTGGGCCTCCAGTCAGTCTCCTACAAACCCACTTAACATTAACCTCTATAATTTCTCACAGCTAATCAACTCTATTACACACCCCTCAAAAAATCCCTCTAGCAGCAGTATTCTGGATTGGATTTTAGTCTCTCATCCCCATTATTTCTCCGACAGTGGTACTCTTCCCGACCCTCTTAGTGACCACATACCCACCTTCACTCATAGTCTCCCCTTACTCCTACATCGCACTCATAATTATATTACTGTCCGTAGCCAAAAAAACTTTAACCCAACAACCTTTTCTAACTCTCTAAAAGCAATAAACTGGAATTGCCTAAAAACATTACCTCTAGATAACGCAGTTGCCCACTTCAACTCAATATTCTTAAAACTGCTAGACTTCCATGCTCCCTTAAGGACAAAGAGAATAAAAATCAATACGGCCCTTTGGCCTACCAAACACACACTAGCAACCATGTGTCTCAGAGATAAAGTCTGGGCACACTACCAGAAAAATAAGACCCCCCCCCCCTCTTACATAATGAATACAAAACACTTAGAAATAAGGTAAAAAAGCTCATCATCTCTGATCGACAAAACTACTTCTCCATCCTCCAAAACAGTAACAAAACAAATCCTCAAAAATTCTGGAAAGGTATCTCTACTCTACTTAACCCCAGCAAACCAGGCACCCCACCCCGGACCCTAACGCCCCTGATACTGACTTAGCTACCCAATTTAACTCATTTTTTATTGAATCTATTTCCAAATTAACCTCTTCATTCTCTAACAACACCACATTCTCCAATCTATCCCCATCCTCCCATACCAACACTCCACCCTGCACTGCTACCACTCCTCACTCTCATCCACTAACTTTCCACCCTCCACCTCCCATACCAACACTCCACCCTGCGCTGCTACCACTCCCTCACTCTCATCCACTAACTTTCCACCCTCCACCTCCCATACCAACACTCCACTCCCTCACTCTCATCCACTAACTTTCCACCCTCCACCTACTCTCACTTCCTCCCCATCTTCTCTCCCCAGTATTCTCATTAAAACCCATACCCACTTCTACTATAAAAAAACTCCTTCAGAAACTAAAGCCATGCACTAATGCTCCTGATAACATCCCTTCTTACTTTCTTAGCATAGCTGCTGATGCAACTGCCTACCCCATTAGCATTCTAATCAACCACTCTATCCAGAAAAGTACAGTTCCACAAATCTGGAAAAAGGCCTTTATCATACCTTTACATAAAGGTGGCAACAATAACAGTGTGACTAATTTCCGCCCCATCGCTATCCTGTCTCCAATCTCTAAACTCCTAGAAAAATGTATCCAAATTCAACTCCTACCACATCTCTTAGATAATCACCTACTAACCCCCACACAACATGGTTTCAGACCTGGTCACAGCACTATGACAGCCCTCCTCTCCTTCCTTGAAACTGTAAACAAAGCCCGGGACTCTGGACTTATTGTCTCTACCCTACTACTTGACCTCTCTAAGGCCTTTGACACTATATCACACAGCCTGCTTTTAACAAAACTCTCAAAACTTAACCTATCTCCTTCATCCTTGAACTGGTTCTCCAGCTACCTATCAAATAGATATCAAGCAGTAAAATGGAAAAGGGCAACCTCCTCATTTCTAAATACCCCAACCGGAGTTCCCCAAGGCTCCATATTAGGTCCCCTCCTCTTTAACATATTCATAAATAATTTCCGTAACTCTATCCCATTCTCAAACATTATCCAATATGCAGATGAATCAACTATTATCTGCTCGGCCTCATCTATCATTACACTCCTCAAGCTTACTCAAGACGCTTTTTTAACCACAGAGCAATGGATGAAAAGAAACCACCTAGCACTAAACGCCTCTAAAACCAAATTAATGGTGTTCACCTCCTCTAAAGTCACCTATTTCGATAGTAACACATTCTCTATTACTAGTCAAAACAACACACCTCTGGAACTGGTCTCAGAGACCAAATTACTTGGTCTCCAAATTGATAACCAGCTCAAATTCAACTCCCATATACAACTAAATATCAAAACCCATCAAAACTTGGTATGCTCTATCGGCAAAAGCACTACCTTACACCTGCTACTAAAATCACTCTTTCTACTTCCTTTCTTATCCCCTCACTTCTCTATGGAGCACCACTTCTAACTAACATACAGTCCTCTCAGAAAACACAACTCTCCTCCTGCTGCAACAAAATTGCCAAGTTCGCTATCAGCCACAAGTCCTCCACCCACCACTGTTCCTCTCTCCAACAACTACATTGGCTAGAACTACCCAAGCATCTCACCTATACTCAACTAACTCTTGCACACAAGCTCATTTTCAACCCCTCCCTCTGTCCCTCCCTGTCTTCTACCTTTAAAATGCACCTACCCAATAGAGTATTAAGGTCTAACAACCAAAATCTATTAGAAGTCTACAAACCAACTCGTCCCCCAGGCAAAAATCTTCTATCACATGGTTTAGCACGCCTCTGGAACTCCCTACCTCCATCAATTCGTATCACCTCCAACCATTTTACTTTCAAAAAATCTCTTCATTCATATCTAGTATCCCAGTGGGAATGTTCTTGCTTTCACCCCACATAACTAACACTGGTAATTTCCATCTTCCTTTCCTTCCCCTATTTACACCTGCAATATTCCCTTAGAATTCCTCCTATCTCATACACTCTTAGTGTTATTGTATCCACAAGAATATACCACGCTGTACCCCTTACATATAGGATTGCTGATATGTAACTGTACTTCTCATTAATTACTTTGAAACATTCCTTCTTTGTTTGCACCACCTGTAAGCTACATCACTAGTTTGTAGTTTCATCTCTAGTTTGTATTAGCTGTAATGTTTCCTCTACTACTTTGTAATTGTTTGTTTGAATCTTTTACTCTTGTATAATTATCATGTTTAACCTATTGTAACTTTGATTGTTTGGAGCTTTTCTCCCTAGGACTCCATTGAAAACGGGTTCTTCTTGGCCCAATGGACTATCCCGGTAAACCAACTGCAAATAAATAAATAAATAAAAAATCTAGTTGGCTTAGAAGGGAAAATATAACAAAAGAGGCTAGATTCTTAAAGACATTTATGAAAATATTTGGTATGGAAGATTTGAATTAAGTAGTAGGAGCTCAGAGAGAATTTGCATATTATTCCCCAAGGCACAAAAATTGGGTTTGGCTAGACAGAAATTATATTTCACAGTAACATGCTCATATAATTGAACGTTTTGATGTGTATGCAATATCTATTTCAGATCACATGCCAATAATAACTAAAATAAAAATGTAGGGTAATGAAATAAAAATGAGGCAGTGGTCCTTCCCCTCCTGTATGTTAAACAGAGAGGAATTTAAGGAATGGGTAGTAGAAATTATTCAGGAATTAAGAGAAATAGACATTTCTTCTGAAAATATAGCTGGAGAGTGGGATCATAGGAAGTTACTAAGTTAATGGCCCTGGGGTCTTTACAAGCCTAGTCAATATTTATCCCCAAAAAAACAAGCCTAAGTCAACACTTGTTGCCCCTGTCAGTGAGGGACAAAGGTGGAACCCCTGGACCAAATTTATGGTTTCCCATCCACTCATCAAGGTTGCGCTTGAAGAGGGTCAGTGAGGTACTCTGTTTGACATGTATGGGAAGTCCGTTCCAGAGACGGGGCAGCCTCTGGGAGATGAACCTGTCTCTCCACCAGGTTTTGTTGATGTCACATATTAGATTTTGGCCTATCGAGTGGGTAATGTGCGAGGAGTTAGACGGAGCATCTCTAGTAGGGCAGGGTCCGATATTGCCTTGTTGGCAAGACACAGATCACCTCTGAGCAATCTGTATGATACAGAGTAGAATGATAGTGATTTAAGACTGTCCGCATAGGGTAGGTGTTGGAGGCCATGGATTTTCTTTGGGGGGGTATTTCTGTGGCCTTTCCAGTTGGTGCAGGTGTTTGGATAGGTACATACCAAACGGGGCATTATATTCAATTATAGGTCTAATAAAGGAGGACAGAGAGGTAATAACCCTCTTTTTTTCTGGGTGCAATCCCTTTACTTCTGAGATTATCCAAGTAAAAGGCTTTTCCAACTGCCGCCACCACAGGATGGTTGAATGTGTGAATGTTGTCAACCTGAGTAGCCAGGTCTCTTACCACAGGTTCTGTGCCTAGGGGGTTGCCGTTGATGTGGTAATCAGTAGAGGCTATGTTTTTGCTGAATGGTACAATAATACATTTTTTTGAGTTTAACTTAAGGCCATGACTTTGGCACTAGTTATTTGTAGCTGTGAGACCTTCTTGCAGTATGTTAACATCAGCTATGGGGAGTCAGTGATAGCACCACAACTTACAGTCATCCACAAACTTGGTCAGCCACAGGTCCTTTGTCTTTGCTTGGACCTCTGAGAAGTATATGCCAAACAGTAGGGGTCCCAGGACAGATCCCTGGGGAACACCACTAGTGACAGGTCTGCTTTCGGAGGTGGTGGTGGTGCCTGTTTTGTCCCTGTGGGTCCCATCTATGAGCCATTTGGCCACCTGTCTGACTAGATAGGGATTAACACCAAGTTGAGTTAGCTTTTTGATGATGCTTGAGTAGGGTATTGTGTCAACGGCTTTGGCCAGGTCAAGGTAAGCTGTATATACTGACTTTCCCATATCCAGAGCCTTGGTGACCGTCTCAAAGAAGTCAACTAGGTTCAGTAGGCAAGATCTGCCCCCAACAAATCCGAATTCGGTGGGGTCGTGTGCTTGGAGATTGCCTATGTCCTTGTTTATGAGATCCATAATAATATGGTCCATGACTTTACAAATCAGACTTGTCAAGCTGATGGGGCAATAGTTTCCCAGGTCAGTAGTGGCACAATCTTTGTGCAAGGGTATGGCAATGGCAGTTCTCCACTCCGGTGGAATGAAGCCTGTAATTAGGCTGTGGTTGAACAGGTGATTAATGCCGAAGGTAGTTCTTGCTGGAGATGGTGCAGAATACAGCCTGGGATACTATCGGGTCCTGTGGAAGCTGTGTTCTTTGCCCTGGATAGGGCCTTTAACACTTGATCTGCAGAGATGTGAGGTGTGGGACAAGTATCGGGGATGTCGACTGGGCCTTTGGGGGGTGATAAGGGGGTGAAGTTTGCACTGAACCTATCAGCTAGCAAGTTGGCTAAGTCAGTAGGATCAGTGTAAGTGGTACCATTAAGTAACTAGTTCAGAACAAACTTGGACTTTGCCATGGAGGTTTCTAACGTAACTAAAGAAGGACTTGTGGTTTCCCTTTGTTTTGGAGGCTAGTTTCAACTCATAATTGGCTTTGGAGGTTTTCACTAGTGATCTAATTTGCTTGTTGAGGCGGAGGAGGGAGATTTCCGATTTAGAATTTGTTCCTTTTTACCCTTGGACAACAGTTTCTTCCTTTTGTTGTAAAGGCTTTTGCTAGAAGACATCCACCAGACAGGTTTGTGTTTCCTTCAGAAGCAGATTTTAGTTCTGTTGGATATGGCTGAGTCCATGCAGTTGTACAGGTGCTTGTATACTGTTCAGCATAGTTGTCTGCATCATCTGAGGGGGGCAGTGGTATGAAGCTGTTGATACTCTCCCTTAGGAGGTTGTAGTCGGCTTTGGATAAATTATTTTAGCCTGGTTATGGCTGGGGAGGGGTTGGGTGGGATAGAAACTTCAAGTGAGACATACCAATGATCTGATCTCACCAGGGAAGAACATACTATGGGAGTGGTGCAGCGGTCCCCCATGTTGGTGAGATCCAAGTCCAGTATGAAAGTGGAGTTTAAAAATAGGGTGCAAATAAAAGAAGAAGAGATATGGTTAAGAAGTAACAAGAATTATTTAGAGAGACTGACAAAGGTTAAAGTATTGCAGAATAAGGGGAATCTCACAGAACAAGAAGAGGTGTAACTGCAGAGTGCTAAAGAGAAAGTATTTGGGTGATAAGCTTGAGTTTAGAAAGATTGCTGTTAAGCAACTGTTTTTTGATAATAACTCCAGAGCACATTACCTTTTAGCACAATGACAGGAAACAGAAAGTAGAAAGGGTTGCTGCCAAGCTTAGGAGCCTATAACAAGAAAAATAACCAGAGATCCTGTAGAAGTATTAGAAATATTTTGAAAAGTTTATGAAAATCTGTAGAAAGCAGAGAAATACAGAAATCAAGAAAAAGTATGAATGGAAACATTTATGGAAGAATTAGATATGCCAAGGTTAGAGGTAGATGAGGCTCAATTATTAACGGGTAGGATAGGAGGAGATGACATAAAAATGGTGATGTATAATCAGTCTACAGGAATAGATGGTATTCCTGTGGAAGTTTGGAAGCTAGGAGGGAAGAAAGTGATAAAGATCTGGAAGGTTTTGTTTAACAGTGTTTTAATTGGAGAAGTACCAACATCATAGAAAAAAGCTGTGGTGGCTGTAATGCTTAAAAATGATAAAGACCCAGCAGATCTAGCTTCATATAGGCCCATTTTGATTCTAAACCATAATTATTTTATTTATTTAACATTTGTTTACCAGGAAAGTCCGACTTAGAACAAAGCCAATTTTCAGTGGAGGCCTGGAGAGAAATTCTCCAGACGCATGTCTTTGTAACGTGGGAGGAAATCGGAACACCCAGAGGAAACCCACACGAACGCAGGGAGGGCATACCGACTCCATGCAGAAGGCGCCCCAGCTGAGAAATGAAACAGAGAACCTCTTGCTGTGATATGACAACGCTACCGCTGCACCACTGCTCCGAGTGTTTGTCTATAGTGTCTAAAAAGAATCGCAAAAGTGTTGTCAAAATTGTTAGATATGGATCAGTATGTTTTTTTGATAGGGAAGCAAACATTTGACAACATTAATAGAACAATAATGATCCAGAGGGAATCAGAAATTAAGAATATACCACTGTTAGCGGGCCTTGATGTCGAGAAGGCAGTAAGCTGGGATTTTTTTGAGTAGGGCAATGGAAACATTTGCATTCCCTGACAAAATAATACAGTTAATTTGGAGGATATATGAGGTATTGGAGGCAAAAATTAAAATGTTGGGGGGAGGAATTCCTCTCTGATGAATATTTGAACAGAGGAATCAAGCAGATGTGTCCTCTTTCCCCTTGATTTGCTTTATATTTCTATCCATTGACAAATAAGGGACTCTGAAATTCAGGGATATAATTGGTATGGTAATCAAGAAAGAATGCTTTATTTGCAGATATTATTTTGCACCTGATAAAACCAGAAAAGGACATTTCAGTGTTGTGGAACATTCTAAGACAGTTTCAAGTCTTTTTTGAGATAAAAGATAAAATAAAGGCAATAGCTGTAAACAATGTCCCCACACCCAAACTGGTTCAGCATTACCCATATTTATGGGGACTTAATAAAATGAAGTACTTAGGAGTGTGGCTTAAAAAGGATTCTGTTATGACAGCTAAGGATATGTGGGAAGAGGTTAAACAAAAAATATAAAACTTAGAAAATATAAGCTCTGTTTTCTGGATGTAGATAGTAAGATACAAGCAGTGAAAATGTTTTAATCCATTTAGTTTTATACACAGATCAGGCATATTTTTATCAACCAGAGAGGTTGTGGATAGCAATTAATAAAGAGTTGAAGGATTTTATCTGGGAGGGGAAGACAGCAAGAGTCAAGTGGGATAAAGTGATTTTCCAATGGAAAACTGTGGTTTGGGATTCTTATTTGAAGGAATGTTTCAGGGCTACACAGTTAAGGCTCCAAAACATAGCAAAAGCAGAAATCTATAATTCAAGGTGAAAAGGGATGATGATGAAACAAGAGGGACCTCAAGAAAAATGTGATTTTTTGTATGCAGATCCTTAAGGAGTACAAGTATGTTAAGAAGGGTTCCTATTAGATGAATTAAAGATCAAAATGTTGAGTACAACATGCTCGAAACACTTTGATCGATCATTCATCTATTCGAAGACTGAAAAATATGAAAACCAGAGTTCCGAAAAGTTTTAGTTGGCCCTGGTGGTGAGTGTAGCTTATGACGTAAGGACGCTACACTGTCTGGAATGGCTAGGTAAGTGAATTCCGTACTTTTGTGTGTGTGTGTGTGTGTGTGTTGTGATTACTAGGTAATTGCCCTTTCCCCAATGTAGAGCGATCTCGGAGTTGGTATATATAGTTAGGGGGTGTGGGGGGCGAAGGGGTTTATGTGTATTAGTTGTATGTGTGTGTGTTGCATGTTAATGTAGGGAAGGTGTGGGACAAACAAAATTTTTCGGAACTCCAGTTTTCATTATTTGTAAGGGTTTGATTAGATGAACGTTGGATCAAAGTGTGTTGAGCATGTTGTATTCAACATTTTGATCGTTCGTTCATCTAATATAGACCCGTTAAGAACTAAGCAAACATGGGTGTGGAAAAAGTAAATTCTGCCAATAGGGATAATCAAAATTAGTGGTATAGTGAGTAGGCAAGGAGGGACTGGACTTTTTTTTGCAAAAACTGGCAAAGGAACCAAGGTATTGGGAGTAAAGAATTTGGACTGCAGGCTAGAGATTGCTTTCCCTATCAGAGATTGATATCAGTGTATAGGCAAAGAAAACAGAATAGGGGGATCTTACCAGTACTGGTAGAGTTTTTAGCTAAATCTAGAAAAAATGCTGCTGTTAAAAAAGGGATAATTAGTAGGGCATATAAAATATTGCATGATAACTATAGGAATCAGTCAGAGGAGGTTAGAAAGGATTGGGTAAGCATTTCACAAAGAAACAATGGGAGGATATATGTATGACTCCCAAATATGCAGCAGAGTCTAGAAGATTTAGAATTTTTGCTTGGAAGTGTTTGCATAGGTATTTTTATACCTCAAGTAGACTCCATAGAATTTTTCCTTAGGTAGATTAGAAATGTTGGAAGTATGATAGAGAAGAAAGAGGTAACTGGGAACATATTTTTGTAAGTGTAATGAATTGGCTGACTTAAAAATTACCTGCAAACTGCTGTGTCAGAAATACTTGGTGAACAAATTGTTGTAACTAAGAACATTATTTTTTGCGCTATGATACAGGATTACTATGATCCAGACATGCGTCTGGAGCATTTCTCCCCAGAACTCCGCTGAACATAGGCTCTGTCTTAGTTGGACTTTCCTGGTCAACAAGTGTTAAATCAACTAATCAGTCAATCAATCAATCAATCAATCAATCAATCAATCAATCAATCACTATGAATTGCCTAGCTATAATAAGGCCTTGCTGAGTTTAATTCGGGTGGCCGACAAAAATGCATTTACTAGAAAATGGAAATCAAAGTCTAAACCAACAGTTTTAGAAGTAGTGAATAAAGTAGCAGAGATAAATAGAACCGGAAGTGGGATCTTTAGAACAGGGTAGAAGCAAATTACATAGAAAAAATTGGAATTGTGGGAACAATATATGCAGAATAATGTTTTGGAGGAGGAATGAGGAATAAGGGGGCGTAGCAATTGAATGGGCTATGTAATATTCGATTGCCAATGACTTTATAAAAGATTATATGGGAATGTTTAATGTTTGCAACTGAAAATATGCCAAAATTATTTGTTTTTGTTTATATAAATGCACGATTGCCTATGTCATAATAATTCAATAAAGATGTGTTTTGTTTTGTTTAAAGTGCTTTTACACTTCCAGCCTTGGTGTCTACATGGATCGAGGTCTCTATCATTAGCCCCATGGAGATAACTGCATACTCTGCTGAGAGTGTGTCTTCTGATTGAAATACCTGTAGCATTTAGACAATCTGGTGGTCTCTCCATGGGCCTGTAGTTCTGAGTCCAGTATTATATCCAGCTGTTAAAAGGTAAAGACAGCGTTTCCTTGACCTTCATCTGAAAGGATGTCAGCTGTACTAGGATAAAGGTCTCAGATAGTCACCTTCATCTTGGGGCCAGTAAGTCATTCTCTTTCTATCCCCAGACCCCCCCCCCCCACGCACACCTTCCAATAAGAGCCAAGCAGGCAAAAATGGACATCCCCTAGTTTGCCACTACAGAAATTGTGAGCCCTCATCCCATCCTAGGCACCCATGCAGCATCTTCTGAGGCTGGCCTAGGACTTTTGTGATTTTCATGAAGACTCTGAAGCCTTTCTGTGTACATCCATCAGCTTCCTAAAAGGAATAAAAGGGAAAACTCACCTCATGAACTGTGACTCGGAAGTGGGTCAGCTGGCATAGGTTGACGAAATATTCTTCTCCTCTGTATATGAGTCTGGCACTAGGACACCTTATTCTGTGCTTTGCCAGAATATATGTCAGTTGGTATACCCTTTTCAAAATGAGGGATTACTTCTTATGGGAAGCTAAGAAATTCTTTCTAATCTAGGAGAGATACAGAAATCATCTGTGTCTGCCAAGCATATACCCTGAACCATTTCTCCTGTTATTAAAACTTTGCAAGATTCCTTTGCAAATGTACCTTTGTAGTAACATTCCCAGCCCCTAATCCCAAAAAGTTAGTGATTCTTCAAATGTCTTTATAAAATCCCTGTTGAAATACCAAATGTGATGTCTATTGACTTCAGAAAGGGGATGACTGAAGCAACCACCAAGAATGCACCGTTGTTACTGTGGCCATCATTGTCAAAATTGTATGCTGTAGTGCTTGGGACTTTCCTGTTCTAACTTAATAACATGTCTGAGCTTTTAAATGTGGCTGTGATGCAGTAAAGCATCATTCAGCCAAGCAGCTATGTGGTCAAGTCATAAGGAGGCATGTTTGGCTGAGGACACAACTGTGGGTAGACCATGATAGACAAGAGCTTCTTAATGCCCCAGTGGAGAAGGAACTTCATTAAAACTACTGCAAAATAATGTTTAAATAAAGGAGAAAAAAGGGGAAGACTTTACAGTTTATAAAACAGTTATTTTACTACACTGCACCAAAATATAAAATAAACTACCCTACAAAAAGCTGGCCTGTATGTAAGAGGACAAAAGAAATAAAAAAAAAAATGCAAATAGCTGATCTGAAGTTGTTGTCTTCATTTGTTCTTAAACCTGTGAGTACTCGAATCCTGGACAGATCAGACTCGGCCGCATTTCCAGCATCTGATCCGAGCTCCAAGCTCCTCTCCTACCCATAATGCCCCTGTATCCCTCCTCCCCCAGATCTTGTTTGCCATGCTGTTGTTTGCATTGTGCTCTGGACTCTACACATCTGTTTTTGGGTAAGTTTGTACATTTTTGGCTCATAAGTATTTATCTTCCCACTTTTCTGTCTCCCCTTCTCATACTCTGTCCTTCCAACTTAGTGCTCAGGCATAGGTTACTTGTATTAAAAAAAAAAAAAAAAAAAGAAACCTTTCCCACTTTTCCTTCCCCTTTCTTTTCTAGCCTAGTGTGTGTGTTTGTGAATGTTTGGGTCTCTCTCTCCATCTGTGGCGGAGATTCCCAAACAGGGATTCAAGAAGTGCATGGAGTGTGGCCATAAACTATCCCCTGCTGATGGCCACACTCTCTGCGTGGTTTATTTAGGGGTGGCTCACCTCGATTCCTCCTGCTCTATCTGCATGGTGTTCAATCCCCATGCATTGATCGACATGAGGAATAAAGTCTTTTTGAAGGGCCTTCTTCCTACACCTCCTACGGAGGCCCCGGCTACTTCAGTGGCTTTGGCCGCCTCTTCTGCTTCTTCTGCCCCAGCCTCTGAGACTCCGCCTCTGGCTAAGAGGACCGGGGACAGAGAGAAGTATAAGCAGAGGGACCGAAACAGACCGAGGAAGCGGTCTCCTGATCGCTCTGCCTCAGCAGAGCCTTTAGATAAATCCCACCTGGCATGGAGCCACGGATTCGCCCTGACTCCATTCCCCTTGTTTTTCCCCAGAGCCAAAGGTGTCTGATGCTTTTGTCCTCTGAGTCCGTCCTGGCTCCCTCTGTATCTGGTCTGGCTTCTGCCATCCTGGGCCCTCAGGGACAGCCTGCTGCCTCTCTGCCCCAGGGAGTTCACCCACAGGAACAGATTGATATTTTCAAATCCTCCCCAGAGACCTCACCTAAGAAGGTTCCTCAAAAACACATGTGCAAAAGGAGGCACTTTGACTTCCCGTCGGAGTCCCTCATGGAGGACACCAATTTGGAGGAAGAGGAGGGTTCCCTCTGGTCACCCCCCGAAGATGTCTCCTTTGGAGACATTATGGAGATCCTTCATCAGCAAGGGGGGTAGTCTGTCTAGAAACCCAACCCAGACGAGTTGGTGTTCCTGAAGGCGTTTGGTGCAGGACCCTCTACATCCTGGGTATCCCCTCCAGGGGATCCCCTGGTGGATCTGATTACGTTTTGGCCATGGAAGGAACCCAACACAGTGGAGCCTATCTCCAAACATCCTGATAAAATACTTTGTGCACCTTTGTACAGCCACCAAGAAGGAGCTCACGCAGGAGAGCTCCATGGTTCATCCACCAGACTGAGAGTCAAGAACAATGGACAGTTTTAGAAAGCAGGTATATGCTTCAGCCACATTTTCAGTATGTGCACTGCACTATATGGCACATGTAACTAGACATCAGCAAGATCTAGTGAAAGAGATCGTTGAGTCTACCCCAGGGTCCATGTCGGCAGAGGATAAAAAGGTTTTCTCCTTTTGGATGGCCATTCTCACTTCAGTTGCCAACACCTCCATGTGTCTTGTCTCTCATGCTACTGAGGGCACTGCTAAAGCTGCCTGGACAGGTGTTGCCATCAGGCATCATGCCTGGCTCTGATTCTGTGCCTCCTCTGAGCCCTTTAAGGCATTCTTTACTAATGCCCCGTATGACAGTTCCACCCTCTTTGGAAAGTCTGTATATGACGCACTAGTCCCGAGCGACAAAGATGGGAAGACTCTGTCTGCCATTAGAATCCACTTCTCAACCCCTCAGCAGACATTTTCAAGGAATCAGTGATGGGCAAAGATGTGGTTCCGGAAGTCTCAGAGCTATTCCCAGAATGCTCAGGACTCGCCTTCCCCCAGAGGCAGAGGGGGATTTGACAGACACCGCCCCCGAGGCAGAGGTGGTCCTTGGAATCAGGGGTCTCGAGATTCGTTCTTGGACAGACCTGAGCAGCAACCTCAAAGGGCTGCCCAGCTGCTTGTCTCTGGAGGCAGTCAGGGCCCGACTTTTTCTGCACCCAATGGCCTGGGAGTCCATCACAGATGATCTTTGTGTGTTGCAGGTCATATCCAGAGGATATTCAGTCCCCTTCTTTCAACAACCTCCCCCTTCCAGATACCTCCTGGATTTTCCACCGGCACAAAGGGAGGAGGCAGGCACTGGAAATTGCCAAGCTGCTAGAAAAGCAAGTCATGCAGCCCGTTCCCCCAGACCAGTCCAGATTAGGCATCTATTCCAGATTCTTTTTAGTGCCAAGAAAATGGGGGGCTTAAGACCCATTCTGGATCTTTTTACCTTAAATCTGTTGGTTGGCAAAACAAAATTCCGGATGGTCACCCAACAATCTATCCTGCCCTTCCTGCAGGATATGCTTGGTCGAACTTCAGGATGGGTACTGCCACTTCAGAATGGGCAGATGCTCTCAGAAGCTCCTCTTCTTCTGGCTGTTGGCCAATCATTACCAGTTCAGAGCGATACCCTTTGGTCTCGCCACAGCACCCAGGGTGTTCACCAAAGTAATGCAGTGGTAGCAGTTCACCTGTGGGCTGCAGGGCTTCCAGGTCTTCCCGTACCTGAACAATTGGCTCCTTTCCACTTCCAGGCATCGACTTTGCCAAGCCAGAGATTCCCTTCTACAAACAGCCCACCAGTTGGGCATAACCATAAATCTCAACAAATCTCTACTGACGCCGGTCCAAGTTCAGGATTTTATTGAAGCTTAATTGGACACAATTCAGACCAAGGTAGTTCTAACCTCAAACAGTCTCCAGTCCCTAAAACAACAGGTTTTATGTATCCTTCAAGCTCAATCACCAACAGCAGAATTGGTCTTATGGCGTTGGGGTCCATGGCGGCCACGATCACCCTCATACCCACGGCCTGGTTGCACATGAGGGTACTTCAGTGGACCCTTGCGGTTCAGTGGTCCCTGCTAGACCTTTCATTGTCCCACCCTATTCGTACATCTCTGACATGCAGGGATTCTCTCCTGTAGTGGATTCAATCCCTGGATCTTCCTTGGGGTCGCCCCTTTATTCTTCCTGGCCCTTTGACCACGGACACCTCCATATTTGGGTGGGGGGGCATTGTTTGGGAAGAACAGTCCAAGGCACATGGTCTCCCCACGAGACTTGATTGCATATCAGCGTTCTGAAGATGAGGGAGGTGCTCCTAGCATTCCAAGCTGTCCATGCCTGTCTTCCTCTAGGGACAATTGCCATCCAGACAGACAATAAGTCTGCAGTCTGGTACATCAACAAGCAGGGGAAAACCAGGTCTTATCCCTTGTGTTGCAGAGCTATGAGAGTGTGGGAGCGGGCAATCTGCACCGTCTGTTTTCTGGTAGCAGCGCACATTCCGAGGAGGTCCAACATTCTAGCTGACAGGCTCAGCAGGTCTATCCCTGCTGCCTTATGAGTGACCTCTGAATCCCTTCAGTAGTGAAACGGGTCCTTCCAAAGTGGGGTCAGCCTTGCTGTGATCTCTTCACCTCTCCTTCCAAAGTGAAGTGCAGCGAGTTTTTTGCTCTAAAACCCCCACAGGGAGAAGCCCCCAGGGATGCTTTGGTTCATGCCTGGCCCTCAGGTCTTCTGTATGTTTATCCTCCTCTCCCACTGATCCCAAAATTCTTTCAGAAAGCTTGCAGGCAGGGGAGCTCCATCATCCTCATTGCCCTATTCTGGCCTCGCCAAATCTGATTCCCTTCTCTGTGATCTCATGTAGTGTGTCCCCCTGGACATTAGATCCAGCTCCAGATATCATCTCTCATCCCTCAGGGATTCCTCACCCAGATCTGGTCAGTCTGAAGCTCACCACTTGGCTGCTCCAGTTCCCATAATAGTCGGGACTCCCAGGGTATCTTCACCAGTTAAAAAGATATTGGTTGCAGCTCATGAATCTTCTACCAGGAAGGTTTTTCCAGAAAGTGGAAGAGTTTCTCTATTTTGGCATCTCAGCGTAATGTAGATCCCTTTACTGCTTCAATTCTGGCAGTTCTAGAATTTTTGGCAAACATTTTTCATCAAGTTGTCAGTTCTTTTGCAGTCAAGGTCCAACTGCCAGCTATATCTAACTTTCATATAGGTGACAACATGCCTTCTCTAGCTTCTTCTAAGCTTTGCAAAGCCTTTTTGATAGGTACCTTTTTGCTTTGGCTACCAATTAAGGACCCAATGCTTCCTTATATTCTTACGTTGGTTCTGAAAGCTCTTGTCTCTTCTCCTTTCGAACCTGCAGCTTCGGTGGATCTACAGTTCTTGTCATGGAAAATTGCTTTCCTGATTGCCATTACATCAGCCAAAAGGGTTTCAGAACTTCAGGCATTATCGGTCAAACCTCCTTATATGATCTTTCATAAGGACAGGGTGTCCTTGTGCACTAACCCCTCTTTCCTTCCCAAAGTGGTTTTGAAATCGGACATTAATCAGGTAATTAATCTCCCTGTTTTCTTTCTGAATTTTCAGAATAAGTGAGAATACAAATTGCACTTGTTGGATGTTCATAGACAGTTACGTTTTTACTTGCATAGGACTAAATCTTTCCGTAAGTCTGACCAACTATTCTAAGCCCATTTTAGGGAAACCCGTGTCGAAGGTCACCATTGCTCGTTGGATTTCTCAGTGTATTATTCTGGCATATTCAGCTAGAGGTTTAACTCTGCCAGATCATATTAAGGCGCATTCCACTAGATCTATGGATACTTCAGCTGCCTTCTGGGCCAGACGTTCATTGGATGACATTTGCTGTGTGGCCACTTGGGCATCTCTGCATACTTTCATTTTGCACTACAAGTTGGACATTCCATCCAGGAACAGGGC
The DNA here is from genome assembly GCF_019279795.1 of Protopterus annectens. NCBI lineage: Eukaryota > Metazoa > Chordata > Ceratodontiformes > Protopteridae > Protopterus > Protopterus annectens. Next base: position 1,072,867,972 of record NC_056737.1, read on the forward strand.
ATGCTTTGGCTCCTCCGTGCTCCGGAATATCCTTCTATGAGGGCCTCCCAGGTGTTTGGTAGCTGTGGACTCTGTCCCACAGGTTGAAGAGCAAATGAAGACCACTTCAGATAAAGAAGTTATATACTCACCATAACGTTCTATCTGAGTTGTTGCTCTTCATTTGTCTTTGACCATCCCTCCCTCCTTCCCCCTGCCTTACATGGGCTGTTTGGTGATTTGGCCTGAAGAGATATAGTCACTACCTTGACATATGTTTGTGCCCCTCTTCATGCTTCTAGAGACTTATTGTTATGAGATAAGGTCTTGGGTCAGGTTGGGATGCTATAGATAGCAGCAAACTTGATCTGAAGGGAGGAGGGAGGCAAGGGCATTATGGATAGGGGAGGAGCTTGGAGCTTCGATCAGATGCTGAAAATGCAGCCAAGTTGGATCCGTCCCAAATACAAGTACCTACAAGTTGAAGACAAAGAACAATTCAGATGGAACGTTATGGTGAGTACATAACTTCTTTTTCATTTCATTTGCAAAACGCAAGGCAGGGAAGCATGTTCACAAGCAGACCTTATCCAAATGGCTGGCACTTTGGATTTGCTTTTGCTACTCTTTTCATGGCAGCCCTTTGCCAGGCCACATTATGGTCTATTCTATTAGGACTTCTGCAGCCATCATTGCCTGTGATGGGTGGGGTAAATACTGAAGATATCCTGGAAGCAGCTATCTGACTATCTTTCCACACCTCCTCCAGGCACTGTAGTCTGGCTATGGCATCTAGAGCCAGGGCAGGGGCTTCTGCAGGCTACTCCACTTGAGCCAGTAACCCACTGGTCCATAGGAGTTATTGCAATAGTGAGCTATATCATATGATCATAAGAGATTACTAGGCTAATGGCCCTGGGGCCCTTCCAAGCCTTGCCAAAAGTTTATCCCAAAAAAGAAACCTCAGTCAGCACATGTCAGAGTGGCACAGGCGGAACCCCTGGTACAAATTTCTGGTTTCCCAAAACATAGTACAGTTGTGTTAGCAGCTTATTGCAATTGTAGTGTGCGTATGCACAGTATGTTCATCATAAAATCACAGTTGCATTTGCCTAAACTATAGGGATATCCTCCCTAAGATCAGACCAGTTGGCCAGCTTCCAAACCTTCAGGGCACCTTCCACAGGCTCAAGCCACTGCCCTGCATGAGGGAAGCAGGATAAAATCAAATAGCTAGAGCACAAAAAGTTCAGTACTTTCTGGTCACTGAAGAGTCCACTCCTCTGTGTGTTTTGGGTGTTCGACTGTCTTCTAACTCTTCACTAAGGCTAGGCAGATAAATTCCACATTGAAGATTACCTTCCACTTCATCTTTTTTTTTAAGTGAAAATAATTATTTTCCTTAAATAGGGTTTGCAAGCTTGTACTGATATTCTTAGAAGTTGTCTTTAAAGTTTTATCTCAGATATATTGTTTTGTGATGGCTCTGTAACAGAAAAGCCATGCAGATAACTACTTTTTGAGAGAAAATGTTACACTTTTCTGTCAAATAATTAGGTTAGTGGTGAGGACTACTGGTTTTGGAGGTTCTCATTAAAACATTTTGCCTTAAAACTTATTTATACAGTTAGGATGTTTCGTTGGCTGGCCTAACCTGTGCTAACCACTTGTCAGACACCATTTACCTCTGACAAGATGATTCTGGGTTCCAGTTGCAATTCAATTTTTGTGAGGAAAAATTGTATTTTTTTACTAAAATATGTCATTAGGGGCTGGGACATTGGTATTTGGTGGTTGTCACTAAGAAAATTACTTCACATCTTTACTTCTTTGTCAGAAGGTAAGACAGACTCCATTACTTGCTCATCAAACATCTTTTATGGCTAATAGTTAGGCATCTATATTATTTAAACGAAGTTTCAGAACTTCAAACGTGCCTTCATCAACAGCTTAATGTCAAAAAGTCCAAATTCCGAACACACGGAAAACAATTGCTGGTCCGCAAAAAAAAAAAACTCAAAATAAACTGGGGGGGGGTTTGCCCCACCACTTAAATATACCAACTCCGAGATCACACCACAGTGTAGGAAATGGCAAAGTCCCAAAAACGGGCCAGTGATTTTTTTTCCCCTAGGAAAAAAATTGCTGTTCATTGTCTTCAGGATTTGGCCTTTTCGACATTAAGCTGTCGAAGGCATGTTCGAAGTTTGAAACTTCGTTTAAATAATAGGGACCCAATAGTTAGTCCTCGTTCCCTGTGATGTCTCCCTTGTATAGTTATTTTTCTTTAAAATGGATTTCTACAGACTAGGGCCACTGTGTTTGGTGGTTGTCACTAAAAATTGGTACCTCTAAATTTACTTTGTTCTTAAGAAGTAAAACTAACTCTGACAAGCACTGCTATCCATTTATCGGACACTTTATGCTGTTGTCAGGCAGCATTTGATGTCCTTTCTTATCACTGTTGCAGTATTCTTTACAAAAGAGATACCCTGCTGAGGACAGATGTACATCTGGCCACCATACCAAAGCCTCATACCCTTCCAAGTGCCATATATTAGACATATGTCCTGTGTCCAAAGCATAACATACATAAAGTGATGTATGAGCACCAAAACCTCAGAACTTCTTTGCCGCCAAGCCTAACACTGTTTCTGAATTCAGTCTGTGATTTCTTTCTCAAGTTGTTTCAGCCACGGAGCTGAAGGCAGGTAAGTACACCACTGAAAACTCGTCCTTCCTTCTATTTCTCTGGATTTGGTTGCTTGTTTTATATGTTACCCAGAAAGGAGAAATTTGAGTATGGGATGCAGATTCTACATAAAGACAGACATACTTGGGTGGTCCAGCGGTTAATATTGCCTCACAGCAAGAGGATCTCCAGTTCGATTCTCGGCTGGGGTGCCTTCTGTGCATGTCCTCCCTGCATTCACATGGGTTTCCTCCAGGTACTCCGGTTTTCTTCCACATTCCAAAGTCATGCATCTGAAGCATTTCTCCCCGGGCCTCCACTGAAAATAGGCTCTATCCTAGTCTGATTTTCCCAGTCAACAAATGTTAAATAAATAAAATAAAATAAAAATAAATAAATAAACATGAACAGTACCCTTTTTGTTTAGGTGCTGACAGCGATCGCACTCAGTGCGATATTTGCAAGACCTTTTTACCCAAAACCTTACCCAGCCATATGTCCTTTTTGACACTTATTTAGAAAACCAACATCTGAAGTTGTTGGCTCAGGAAACCTTAGCTTCTGATTCCATCCAGATGATCAAACGTTACAAAAGAGAAGTCAAAAAGATGCAGTTAGAGACTACTGCTGTCCAACCTCTATCAGACATCTTCATGGGATTGGTCAGCTTCTGATGCCTGTGTGAGGCTGCCAGCCTAGCTATCTGGAATTTTGTAAATAATCATATGTCATTTGTGAATATCAGTATGATCCATAGGTTTGTCTTACAAATGTAAGAGAACTATATGTTATGTGGATATTAAACTACTGGTGCAGAAGTGTGTGTTGTACTGTATGTTATATACTGAACTTCAAGAATGTAACCACATTGTACCCTGCTGGAAAAGAACAGAAATATATATAAACTATATTAATAGCAGAAGTTGGAGCATACAGAGTTAACTTGCAAAACTACAGGAAAATAAGTTAAGCGTGTTTTACTACGTGCTATAAAAAAGTTAGTTTCCGTACAGCAAGCAGACACAATGTCTAAAGCTAGAGGCTTTCCTATTGTCTGGAAACAGAAATAATTACTAGGTTTCAAACGTAAAAGTGTTAATTGTTTTACAACTTTCAGTTCTAAGCAAACTTTTGAGAGAAGTATTTTCACAGAGAAATGTTAAATTCTGTTGGTATCTGTCTAGCCTGGGAACTGGAGGCAGGTGACAAATAGGGATGTCATCTGGCTGACCCAACAGTAATGTTTTGATATTAATTTAAGAACTATCTCTCAGAGAAAGTCTGTGCATTTTATATCTTGGTTTTGATCTATAAACATCCTCTTGTCATCAGCACTACATTTGCCTTGCTCTATAAGTAAAACTTAGATCATAGTACTTCTCTTAGAGATGGATAGAAATATAGGGAAGATTAGTTTAGATGTTGTCTGTATTTATGTGAGACTTTCCTATATTTCCTGCTATTCTGAACTCTGTAGTTACTATGTTAAGTTATTGAGTATTGTCTTGTTTTATTATTTATTATTACATATATTTAAACCTTTTAATTGTGGCTGGTTTGTTTAGAGATATTTAAGCTCTTAGAGTACTTGCATATGTATCTGGTGACGCTGTACAGGACACTACTAAATAACCTTCAAGTCTTGGTCACACTTACCATTTGGATAGTAGTAACATTACACAGTAAGATTGGTCACCCTTTGGGAAGGGCCTTAAAGTAGCTGATAATGGGTTCTGATGGCAGTGCTAACTACCTGATGGTCTGAGCAGAAGGGGGTATAGCTAGTAAACATGTGCCAGCCTTTCCCAGGTGTGTGTTTGTGTATAAACCAAACCTCAAAGTGTGTGTGTGTGTGTGTGTGTGTGTGTGTGTGTGTGTGTGTCAGCTATTTGGGCAGGGACAAGAAGCATTGGTTGGATAGAGAGAGTGCTGGAAGGACTTGGCTTGGTACCCTGGCTAAGGACTCATCTCTATAGCTGTGTCAGTGGGGGAGTCTTATTGGAGATATGGGAAAATAGGGAGAAACCAGCCCCAGACTGACTGTGGTGCTCTTAAGGGTAATTGTGCTTTACTGTGTGTGTACTTGTCATCCTCCCAATGTGGACTTCCCTTACTGGTGCTAGTGATGAGGACTAAGGCTTCTTGATTACTGGGCCATTGCAGAGGCGTCACAGCCTGCTCCTTCTGTCACATCCCTGTTAGAGGCCAACATAGGGCTGGCTGCTCACACGTCCACCTAGGCTGAGCCTACGTCTGCTGAGATGAGAAGGGGGAGCAGCCCCTTATCATATCTGAAGGGCCAAGGGAGATTCTCCAGATTCTTATGATGGAGTAAGTCTCTAGTTCTCTCATTGAGGTTAAGCAGGGTAGAGTACTTCCTAGGCTTGCTAGGGTGGAGGTTTATCTTAAGAAAAAAAAAAATATATATATCAGGCTTTATTTTACTCAGGCTGTTTTTAAAGCCCTCATGGCGTTAAAATCCCCTTAGGGTTTGTCTGGTAATTCACCTGTTTTTTCCTTTTTCACTCTTTCCAAGACACTAACTGCAGTGGTGGTGCTGCGGTAGCATTGTCGACTCACAGTAAGACGTTGTCCTATTCGATTCTCAGCTAGAGCATCTTCTGTGTGAAGACATTTGTGAATGGGCATACCTTCGTTGAAGGTTGTGCGTCAGAGCCGCCAACTTGGTACATAAAAATCTACTGCCAATCATTAGCAGACCGGAGTACCGCTGTGGCGACCCCTAACCAGGAAAAGCCGAAAGACACAACAACTCTTTCCAAGACACTCTAGGATTCAGAGTCTTCTGATGAGCAAGAACTGGATTTTGGGGAGGAGGCCCTCACTTGCTCTTCCCAGATCCAGTGTTCTCTTCCCTTGGGATCAGATGAGGATGATACTATCTCCCCCCTGATTCCGCTATAGAGGAGCTGTCCTTTGGGGACACCATTGTTAAAATGGAGTATTTTCAGTGAGAAAGTTCCTAAATGTCTGAAGTCCAGAAAATATATTATGATCTTTTTCAACTGGACTCTCCCAGCCCTTCTGCAGAGACCCCTGTGTTGGAAGCCCTTCTGAATACTTTTATTTTTGCTTCACAGGCTCCAGAGTCTAAGCCAACTGCTTCTCAAAAACCTGACACGTCTTACAAAGTCCTTCAGAGTCAACATTTCTTGTATAAGAATCTTCCAACTGATCCAGCAGTGATTTATCTGTCTTTTAATAAACTTTCTAAGCTGATTCCTTTCTCCAAGCTTTTGCCTTCTGATAAGGACAGTAGGGCTGTGGACAGGTGTGGTAAGAAGGTGTATATCTGTGCCACCTTTTTACCAGAAGACCTACATGACCAGGTATGTTTTGGCCCTATTGTACAAGTTGGGGGTGCGTGGTATGACATGCCTGTCTCTGAAGTCAAATCCCCTGCCATTTCTTTGTTGGATTCTGCTTTACTGGTTGCTCTTCATTCCATCAAATGCAGTTATGATGCTGCTGATATCACTGCTGGCTGCATTAGGATAAGTTATCAGGAGATATTCTTGGCTGAGGTTGCATTCTCTCCCTAAAGATTTTAAGGATGAATTATTAGACTGTCCCTTGGCACCCAGAATCTGTTAGGCTGTGCTGCTGCAGACCTTTTTAAAACCTTGCAGGATAAATAGAAGGTTATGCAAAACCTTAAGCAAATATTTATTTCCCCTATACCCAAGTTTCAAAATAATTGCCGTTCCATGACCCCCTTTGTGAATAGACATTTCATGCAACCTTTGAAGCGTAAGAGACTTTCCAGAAGAGTGTTTCCTGAGAAGCCTGCTTAGAATTCTAGGGGACAGTAGTCTTCCTTTCTTGATAAGTCTGCCTCAAGCTGACTTTTACCTTTCTCTGCCCTTTGGCTAGATTCCCTTATCTCATTGGTTAGCTCTGTTGTTTCCAATTTAGCAACACATCACCACAGATTCTTGGGTTCTTTCTGCCATCCAAAATGGTTATTTCATGACTTGGAAATCCTTTCTTCTTTTTCATGGGTGCCACCATCCCCTTCTTGCCAGCTTCAACATTTTCTTCCTCTTCATCAGGACCATTTGGCTTCAGGGATTATTCATCCAGTTCATCTGCCCTATAGAGGCAAAATATTTTACTAGAGATTGTTTTTGGTGTCCAGAAAAGAGGGTTCTTGGAGACCCATCTAGATCTCCCCTTTCTCAACAAATTTCTGAAAGTCTCTTCTTTCAGATTGTTCACTCTTCAGTCATTGTTTCTTCTGCTACTTCCTCAGGCCTTTCTGGTATCTCTGGACCTGAAAGATGCCTATCTCTGCATGCCTATTCACAATTTCTTCAGGACATATTTAGGGGTATCTATGTCTTCCTCACATTTTCAGTTATGGGCTTTGCCTTTTGGTCTCTCTACAGCACCAAGGGTTTTCATAAAGTGTCTCACCCCAGTCATAGCTTTTTGCATATTCTATTCTGTTCACATATTTCCCTAGGTGGGCGATCTGCTTATTCAGTTCCCCTCTCAGCAGCTTCTTCTGCAGGATCTTGATCATGCTACTTTTTCACAGTGTGGGTTTCATTCTCCACCCTAAAAAGTAGATTCTGACTCCTCCTTAGGACCAGATTTTCTTGGGATGCAGGATCCAGACCCTTTCAATGTTGGATTTTCTTCCTCCTCCCAAGGTCCTCTCTCTGACAGCCTTCTTCCAGTCTCTTCTTCCCTTGTGGGAGATTTCTGCAGGGGTGTTTCTTTGAGCCCTGGAATTTATGGCCTTAGTTATTCCACTGGTTCCTTTGGCCAGGCTCCACATACAGAAGTTTCAGTGGTACCGCAAAACAATTTGGATCTAGCATGGTCTTCCTCTGGATTTTCCCATCTGTATTTTGCCTTGTTTCAGACAGGAGTTCCTATGGCAGATTCACCAGATTTCCCTGAATCCATGAGGGTGCATAGTATGGCTCAAAATTTCCTTTTCAAGTTCCTTCCCCACCAAAGAGCTGTTTACATATGCTCCATACCTGGGTTGGGGGCTTTCTCAGACAATGTCAAGGTCTAGGGGGTCTGCTTTCCCCAACAAGTCAAAGATCGTATCAGTTTCAAGGAGATGAGACATGTGCTATCTGTTCTATAGGTTTTGCATTCTGTCTGGGTCTAGGTCACTTCAGGATTTTTATGGACAGCACCACTGTCATGTGGTACATAAACAAGCAGGGGAAACAAAGTTTTATCCTCTTTGCAGTCTAGCCATCAAGCCATCATAGTCTTGGATTTTGCTATCCACCATTATTTGACTCTTCAGGCCGTATATATTCCCTCAGCACAGTCTGATGGCAAATTATCCGAGGAGATCCAAAACAGATCCTCATGAGTGGTTGCTTTACAGGGAAGTTTTCCTGGATATTATCCATCCATGGGGTGTTCTGCCAGTGGATCCTTTTGTGTATCCCCTGAACAGGCAACTTCCCAAGTTTTTTTCCAGGCTGCCATGTCTTCTTCTTGGAAGGGGAAATTCTTGTATGCTTATATCCTGTTTCCTCGGTTGTCAAGGGTCCTATGCAAGGTCATGTGGGACAGGCCCAAACTCTTACTAGTGAATCCCTTTTGGCCTAGACAGTATTGGTTTCCACTTCTTTTTTCAGTTGGTCAGGGGGAGTCACTACAAGTTTTCACTACGTGGATCTTCTTACTCGGGAAACAGGCTGTCTCATTCACCTTCATCTTCTCTCCCAGCAGTTGATGCTCTGGGTGATGGGGTTTTAATCCCTTTTCAATACCAGTTTTCTGAGGATGTTCTTTGGACTGTGCAGGAAGCCTGAAAACCCACTACTAACAAATTCTGTTTTACTAATCGGAAGATATTTTTCTGTCTGGTGTCACAAACATAAACAAGACCCTCCTCTGGTTACTTGTGTGAGGTGCTCACTTCTGGCCTGGAATACTCATCTGTTAAAGCTCATCTGTCAGCTATTTCTGCTTGCATGCCTTTTGATCCACCACTTTCCTTTAGATTTGAGGTTAAACAGTTTTTGAAAGGCATCCTTAATATTAGGACTCCAAGAAAACCAATTGCTCCTTCTTGGGACCCTAATTATGTTCTTGTAAAGCTGGCCCAGCTTCTTTTTGAACCAGCAGCTGCTTCTTCATTGCAGTTATGTTGCTGGAAGACTGTCTTGTTGGGGGCTCTGACTTCTGCCAAAAGAATGTCTGAGTTGTGGACTTTTATAGTATTTACTTTTTTTTGTTTTTCACAGGGAAAGGGCGACTCCTCAGACAAATCCTTCTTTTATGCCCAAAGTGGTCAATGACTTGGTCCTTGAATCAGACCATTCATCTTCTTTCCTTCACTCAGAATAGTAGTGAAAGGGTTCTACATTCCTTGGATTTGCATAGACAGGTCAGATATTATTTGGATAAGACTGAGAATATTAAGAAATGTAAGTAGCTTTTTATTTCTTTTCGTGCCAGAAACATCAGGTTTAGCTGTTTCTAAGCAAACCATCTCTTCTTGGAATTTTAAGGTTGTTTGCCTTTGTTATTGTTGTTCGTTTCATGGCAAGCAGCTTCCCTTGTCTGTGGTCATTCTTTTAGGGATGTTGCGTCTTCAGGACATTTTTGCCAGGGTATTGATGCTCAATTCATTTTGAAAGCTGCTACTCGGTCTTCTGTGCATGCTTTTACTAAGCACAACAAGTCTGATATTGTTTCAAGGGCTAGGGCAGGTTTTGCCATCTCCATCCTCCATGGGTTTTTGGAAGGCTCTCTGTTGCTTCCTCCTTCTGCCACTTTTTTCAGTAGCTTTAGTACTCTCCCTTTTATAAGGAATACTGCAGCAGTGGTAAGGAAGGACGTAGTACAACTGTTAAGATCTTAGCATAACAGTAGTTGTCCTACTATTAGAAATGACCCAGATGTCTGTAGCTGTAATGCCCAAAGCTGTATTGAACAAGTGCCTGCTATTTTTGAATCTCAGTGAATGTCTTGATTTATTGAAGGTCTGATAAAGGTGGTTTGTTAAGTAGTTAATATATTATACAATGAGCAGCAAAACGTACAGTGGCGTTAGATATAGTCATATAACTGAAACTGTTAAGCAATCCAACAAAATCTGAACAAGTCTTGTATTACTGACACTGTCTCGAATGATAATGCTGATGAACTGAACTGAAGGTTTGTAGCTGAAGATTACAAACTGTACACTCAGGCTTCAGTAGCTCTGAAGACTGAATGATCCTATGATTAAACTGTCATTTTGTTACTCTGAACTCAGAACTGCTCTGTCCTATGAACTTCTGAACTGAATTTCTAAACATCTAAACTGACTTATGTCTTGAAAGTATCTCTCTTAATATTAAAACCTTGTAAATTTCCTACTCCGTTTTATATGTCTTCGTAGCCTTGTACCATCTATTGCAGGTGCCTGTCTCCAGACTGTTTCTGTAACAAAATGTTCTTGTTCACACATCACATCTTTATCAGTGTTGTGCCCTGAAGGTCATTTCACCGAGTTCATTTGTATCCTTCACTGAATCAGTATTTACCAAATCTGCATATAAAATGTGAAATATAAAATGTAGACCTGCTTTAACGTGATTGCATTTCTAGGCCTGTGCAAAGAGTTTACTGTATTTATGTAGGATGTATTCTGACAAAACTGCCTGTATATGTGAGCCCTTATCTTAACAGACTATTAGATGGATGTTGTTTCTAGGGCTAGAGCACATTTTGCTAGGTCCATCCTCCATGGGTTTTTGGAGGGTTGTTCTATTGTTTCCTCTTCCTGCCACCTTCTTCAGTAGCTTTCATTCTCTACATTTTGTAAAGAATATTGCAGCAGTGAAAATGAAGGATGTAGTTCCAGTTGTGCAAGATTTTAACCATAACAGTAGAATGTCCTACATTTCGCTGTTGCAGTATTCCGTCCATCCCTCCTTCCTCCGCTCATTTTTTTTTTTTTTGCACCCTGTGGCTGAACCCCCCCCTTGATGTGCATGTTCTATTGTTTTTTGGGGGGGGGGTTCCTCATGGGTTGCTCTGGTTCTTCTGGGGCAATTAAATTCTGAGGTTTTGGCACTTGTACATCACTTATGTACCTCGTGTTTCAGACATAGGCATATGCCTGACTTAGTGCACTTGGAAGACCCTAAAGCTTTGGTATGCTGGCCCGACATATGGCTATCTGTGGCAGGATCCCTTTTGTAAGGAATATTATAGCAGGGTCTGGGGTCAGTTTGTTTGGTGACTGTCACAGGGAACTTGTTAATTGAAATAATAGCAATCAGTGTGGTATTAATATATTGGAGAGTTATAAAGGGTTGGTCACAGTCTCACTTAGGATGAGAGAGAATTGTAACAGAAGAATCAGTAAAATGAGTGCTGTAGTTTTTATAGTAGAGGAAATCTGTATTTAGAAGACGAAGAAGGTGTTTACAATGTTGGTAAATTGTAATCTATGTAGCTGTATCAGTGTATTGTATTCAGATATATGTAGGAATAACTTGAGCGTTAATGTGTGCATGAAAATGGTAAGGCTAACCAGCTAACCAGTAAACGTAACCATTTGCTGTTAAATATGTAAATAAGAGTGTTTAAATTCTGCCTTATAAAGTATGGTAAAATTTCTCAATGATTTGCCACCACAATGGCATACAGAGAATTTCCAGAGTGATTGTTGGCTTTTCCTGTACAGGCAAGGTGGTTTTGATTAATAAATCATAGTTGGTGAGTAGGTTTGTACCATTGTATTGGTTTAGTAGTTGATGGATTGTTTTCAGAGATGTGTAGAACTTTGTTTACTGTTATTAATGACTTTTGAGGGTTGAAGCCATTTAATTTGCTGTAATGCTGCATAATGGATGGTTGCTGTTGTGATAGCAAGAGACAAAGTTAGTGATTTTACTGTCGCAGTCTTGTAGTTTGGTTAGTTGGTTTGTCTGTAAATTGGTTAAGACTAGGAATTAGAAATGTATGAGTTGCTGTGGTACATGCTTTAGTGGTTAGCAATGGCTTTGCCCTGTAGAGTAGTCCAAGATTGCAATTTGTTTTTATGATGATATTTTGGGTATGATGATCATATTTTAGCTTAACCTGGGTAGAGCATTGATCACAAATTACCAATTTCAGTTTCAGACCAGGTTATTGTCTTATTTTATCTCCTATGAGTTTTGTTTTGGGATACTATTTCTGTTGATGTTTTGTCAGATAATAAAATAGAAAAGTTTTATGTATCGAGTTATTTAGAGTGTAGAGAGAATATCATGACTTTTAATTTGTCTGGATTATAAAGCAGCCGTGAGAAGATGCAAAATTGTTCAACTGAAGTTAAAAGCTGCTTAGATGCAGACTGAAGCTGAGAGTAGTTTGCTGCTTAGATGCAGACTGAAGCTGAGAGTAGTTTGCTGCTGCACAGATTACCGTGGAGTCATCAGCGTATTGAACTATAGTAGACTGGTTAATGGCTAGATGCAAGTAAGTTTTGAAGTAATTAAGTATATAAAATTAATTAAAGTAAGTATTAGTGGGCCTACTACTGAGGTTTGGGGCACACACTTACAAGTAGGGAGTTGGAGGTTTGTCATTTCACACTGTTGCTCTTTGGGTTAGGTAACCAGAAAATCTGTTTATTGTATTGTATTCTAAGCTGTAGTTTTGTAAGCGGTTAAGTAAGTGTTGATGTGAGATAATATTTAAAGTTATGGGCCCCTTCTTTGTAGCACTTAGCTGTATTTTTTTTTCATTTCCCACAGTCTGATGTGTTTCTGATGTTCTTCATTCCACATTGCTGCAGTCCTAACCATTGGGTAGTCCGCTGTCCAGTCGGCCCGAATACCAAAGTATATGGCTGACGTCGGTCAAGGCGCATTAGACTGATGTCAGGACGTCAGGGTACTAATGCGCATGACCGACGCCATATCCTCAGTCTTTTGCCGCATGGTCCGATGCAGAAGCAGTTTTGGGAGTGCAGGTTGGCGTTCTGAAATTTTCTGAAGTCGGAGTTTCAGAGGGAATCAAAGTTGGCTATACTCGCTAGAACATTTTGGTTTTTTCTTGCCTCAGTATTTTACCGGATGTCAGAAAAAGTGAATAACTGTATTTCTTGTGGGAAGCAGATACCTCATAGGGATTACCATACTTTGTGTATACCTTGTTTAGGGCCTGAGCACGACGTTGTTGGATGCCGCTCTTGTGCTAGATTTAACAAACGCACTATTAAGAGAAGGTTAGACTGTGCCAGGCTAGTGTTTGGGAAGCGTTGTAATTATAAAATGCCGTCGGATGCTCCGGCCCGCCCAAAAAGCGCAAGGACAAAGCAGCAAAGCCTAGGGTTGAAGAACCGCAGTCCCGGACGTCGGTTCTTTAGAAGGCTTAGTGGAGCCAGAAGTTTTGCCAGGAGTTTCTGGGGAGTCTCAGGCAGAGACTTTACTGTTACAGGATGTGCCCTCTCAGGAGGTAGGCCAGGCTGAGGGGGCTTCTCAGGTAACTGTTCTTCCCTCTCTTCCTAAGGTAGTTAGAGCCTCCTTCTGTTTCCAAGACTTCTTTGAGAGGTAGGCCAAGTTTAGCTTCAGTAGGGGCTTCTCCTAGCACTTCGGGTTCTGTGCCTAAGAAACATATGCTTAAAATGGCAGAGGATTTGATTACTATGATTAGAGGTTCTATGCCCCCTCCTGATAAGAGGCCTAGGGTGGAGCCTGAGTTTGAGAGTTTTGAACAGTGTTCAGAGGCTTCTGAGTCTTCGGCTGAAGACTTGCAGGAGTTTCCTCATTATTCTGATTCTGATGTGGATGATTCCACTCCTTCAGCTTCCTCCTGAGGATTTTTCATTTTCAGAGACTCTGCATTCCATGAGGGAGCATTTTAAATGGGAAGGCCAAGATTTCTCTGATTCCAGGAAGAGGCTTAGGGAATTTTGTTTTACCCCAGCATAGGCCCTTAGCTATACCTCCTGTGTTGAATGTGGTGGAAGATGTTTTTGCAGAGGCTTCCCTGAACCCTGATTCTTTGCCTCCTGCCCCTGTTAAACCTGATAGGTACTATAGGGTACCTGAAGCTCATAAGTATCTTTTTAAGAGTCCTAGGGCAGACCCAGAAATTGTTTCTCAGGGGCCTAAGGGTGTTAAGGCCTGTTGTTAAAAATCCTGTTCCCTCTGATAAAGAGGCAAGGGCTTTGGATAGATGGGGAAAGAAAGTGTATACTTCTTCCACTTTAGCCATGAGGGCGTTGAATTGTCAGTTTCACATGCTAAAATATCAAAATTACCTCCTTTCACAATTGAAATCTAAGGTGGATGCTCTAGCGGAGGGTATTGAGTGTAAAGAGTTGCTGGATTTAGTTCATGTGTCTGAACAAGTGGGTAAGCATTCTTTGCAATGTGGTTTTGATGCTGTGCAGGCCTCCTCGAGGGTGGCTGCCACTGGTTCTGTTCTTCGAGGCACGCTTGGTTGAGGGATCAGAATTTAGCTGAGCATGTTAAGACAAGGATTTTGGATGCTCCTTTACAGTCTGATGTGTTGTTTGGTTCGCCTGTGGAAGCAGTTTTAAAGAAAATGGAGGACAAGGCTAAATCTATGCAGACTGTTAAAGATTTTTTGCAGGTGCAGCCTCCAAAGTTTAGCAGAAATTGGCCTACTAAGGGATGGACATATCCTGCTTATGATTCCCAGTCTAGGGGTAGGTCTAGACGTGGTAGGGGCAGAGCTCAAGGTTCTTTTAGGCCTAGAACAGGGAGTTCTCCTGCTCAGACTTCTGGTGAGGGCAGGGTCAGTCCTTTCGTAAACAGACCCAATGACCTGCCTTTTCAGCTGCCAGTTCATTCTCGTCTGGCAGCTCCTTTGGGAGGAAGACTGTCTCTTTTCAAAGAAAATTGGGATTTAATTACTCAAGACAGATGGGTTTTGGATATCATTCACCACGGTTACAGGTTTTATTTCCATACCTTGCCCCCTTTCAAAGGCATGCCAGACGTTCCTCCTCCACAAAGGAAAGAGGCTCACAAGCAAATTTCTTTGCTACTCCAAATAGGGGCCATTCAGCCAGTCCCTATACCAGAAAGGGGCCTAGGATTTTATTCTCGCCTGTTCCTAGTACCAAAGAAGGGGAACACGTGGAGACCAATTTTGGATTTATCTATCCTCAACACTTATCTGGACATTCCCAAGTTCAAAATGTTGACGTTACAACAGCTTTTACCTCTGCTGGGCAAAGATCACTGGATGGTAACTTTAGATCTCAAGGAAGCTTACCTTCATGTGCCTATAAGACTAAGTTGCAGAAAGTATCTGCGTTTCGAGCTGGAAATTCTCATTATCAGTTCTCTGCATTGCCCTTTGGCTTATCTACTGCGCCCAGAGTATTCACAAAGGTTCTGGCTCCAGTGATAGCTTACTTCAGGCTAAAAGGAATTCAAATCTATCCTTATTTGGACGACTGCCTGATTCTGGCTCAAGAAAAGGAAGACCTTCTACAGCATTTGGAATATGTCATAGCAGTGCTAAGATGCCTAGGGTATTCTGTGAACGAAATAAAGTCCAGTCTAGTACCCTCTCAAGACATGTGCTTTTGGGTGTGAGACTGAATACAGCAGCCCAGATGGCCTTTTAACCCCGGACAAACAAAAGAATCTTTCCAGTTACTTCCATCAACTATCTCATCAGTCCGGGCTGACTGCAAGGACAGTCCTTCAAGCCTTAGGGTTCATGGCATCTTGTATTCTGGTGCTTCCCAATGCCAAACTGCATATGAGGAAGCTGCAATGGTATCTCAAAATGTGTGGACACAGCACTGCCAGGATTTGGACACTGTCATTCAAATAATACCTTGCATTCAAAAGGAATTTTTGTGGTGGGCTCAGGAATGTCACCTAAACAAGGGACTCTCTGTGACCCGCCAGAGGCGAGTCAGATTTTAACGACAGATGCCTCGGACATTGCTTGGGAGCTCATCTAAATGGAAAGTGGATACAAGACAAGTGGCCTGCCAGACTTCAGCATCTACATATCAACATGAAGGAGATGTTAGCAGTCCAGTTTGCATTAATGGCTTTCAAGGAGTTACTTCTTCCAGGGCAGGTGTTGATTCTAACAGACAACACAACTGTCATGTGGTACATCAACAAACAAGGGGAACACATTCTTATCCTCTATGCAGGCAAGCAATGATTTTATGGGAAACTGCGCTCAGCTTGCAACTAACTCTACAGGCAAGGTTTCTGCCGAGCACAGAACTCCTTAGCAGATGTATTAAGCAGACAAATCATGGATCCCCACGAGTGGAAACTGGATCTTCATGTATTTCAGAAATTGACAGTGTCATGGGGAACTCCAGACATAGATCTGTTCGCTTCTCCACTAAACCACCAGCTGCCAAAGTTTTGCACAAAGGGTTTCATCACACAGCTTGGAAAGTGGATGCTCTTTCTTTCAGTTGGAAAAATCTTCATGTGTATGCCTTTCCACCTCTGCCTCTTCTTCCAAGGGTGCTCCTAAAGGTCAGACAAGACAAGCCAAGGATGATTTTAATAGCTCCAGATTGGCCTCGGCAACACTGGTACCCACTACTAAGGAGTCTGGTAAGGAAGCCTCCATGGCCTTTGCCTTTGATTCCACATCTGTTATCTCAGAAGGACGGTCACCTGCTCAATGTCAAGCTTCACTCTCTTCATCTAACAGCCTGGCATATTCTGTTCTGAAACACAGCAGGTCTCAACTTCCTCAACAAGTTTTAAATGTGATTATGGAAGCCAGAAGACCTAGTACAAGGAAGGTGTATGAAAAATGGAAGAGATTTTTATTTTGGAGTGCAGCAAAGAATTTGGAGATTTCTGAGCCTAATTTGAGTGTGGCTCTTCAATATCTTACTGAGTTATTGGACAAAGGTTTGTCCTTCTCTTCCATTAAGATTCATGCTGCAGCAATTTCAGCTCACTATGATTGTGACCCACCTTTGTTTTCGCATCCTTTGTTCAAGCAGTTTCTTAGAGGGCAAAGAATATAAGACCCCACGTAGAGCTCCTACTCCTGCTTGGGATCTCAATTTTGTGTTGGAAAAACTTACTCTACAACCTTTTGAGCCTGCGGCTACTGCTGAATTGAAATACTTGACATGGAAGACTGCTTTTGTTGGCTATTACTTCTGCAAGAAGGGTTTCTGAGTTGCAGGCCCTTATGGCAGTAGAGCCTTTTTGATTTTCCATAAGGATAGGGTATCATTACGCACTAATCCTTCCTTTATGCCTAAGGTGGTTTCTAGTGTGGCTTTAAACCAAACTATTCATTTGCCTACCTTCTATGCAGATCCCCAAAATAAGGGGAAAAGATTTTGCACACTTTAGATGTACATAGGCAGTTGCGTTATTATTTAAGCAGGACTAAGGATTTCAGGCAGTCTCAGCAGTTGTTTGTTTCTTTTGCTTTGAGTTCTCAGGGCAAGCCTGTGTCTAAGCAAACTATTTCTAAGTGGATTGGGTTTTGCATTTCATTTTGTTATTCCCATCATGGCAAGGAGATTCCAGCTGGGATTAGGCCTCATTCCACTAGGGCTACTGCCACTTCTACAGCATTTCTAAGGGGGGTGGCAACTAAGGATATTTTGGAGGCAGCTACTTGGAGTTCAGTGCATACTTGCTCTAAGCATTACCATCTTCCTCTCTACTCTAAATCTAGGGCTGGTTTTGCCACAGCTATTTTGCAAGGCATGTTGACAGCTCCTGCTTCCTTATGATTTGCCAGCCTCCCTTAACTCTGCTTTGGGATTCTACCCAATGGTTAGGACTGCAGCAATGTGGAATGAAGAACATAGTACAGTTTTGTACCTACCATAAATGTAGATGTTCGAGGGTCCACATTGCTGCAGTCCAACCTCCCTCCTTCCCCTCTGTGTTTAGGGGTGTTGGTGTGGGTTAGGTTATACTCTTGTACATTTGTATATATTGTATATATGTTTGGTGCAGGGTTTTTTGGTTTTTTGGTTTGGGCCTTGTCTTTTTAGGGTCTTCTGACATCTGGGGCAAGAAAAGACTGAGGATATGACGTCGGTCATGCGCATTAGTACCCTGACGTCCTGACATCAGTCTAATGTGCCTTGACCGACGTCAGCCATATACTTTGGTATTCGGGCCGACTGGACAGCGGACTACCCAATGGTTAGGACTGCAGCAATGTGGATCCTCGAACATCTACATTTATGGTAGGTACAAAACTGTACTTTCTCCATTGCGAATCACCTTTTCATCATATGTTTCTGAATAAGTAGCTTGTGAAACTTGACTCCTTTTGCCTATGATCAGGGCTGTGACAGAGCAGCGAGGTCTGTATCTGTTGTAGTGGCTGACTCAGCATGAAATTAATTCATGGTTACAGGGGAGAGGAACTGGTAGTGATCTCAGGTCATATACACATCTTCCATCTAGGACTCTGCAGTGGGGATCCAAGGATATCTGCTGTGTCTGTATTCTGTAACAGCACAAGCTCAACAAAGCCTAACCATCTACATCTAAGACCTACCTCATCTCTTCTCCTTTTAAATATTAATGTAAGGAACATACTTAACAAAACACAAGACCTTCATGCCTTGCTAGATCTATACACACTAGATATCATAGTATTAACAGAGACTTGGTTTAAACCTGAACATCATGACAATGAAATTACTGCCCATATCTACAATATTATACTCCAAGATAGATCAGGAAAAAAGGGAGGGGATGTGGCCATATTATTCCAAAACCACCTCACTATTGAACAATTCGAATGCAAATCCCAGGAAGTCAAAGACATAGAACGAATTCTAGCCAGACTAAAACTTAACCCCAATAAACAAATAATTATTGCAGGCGGATATATCCCAGCAGGCACTAACATTATCATTCTGGAAAATCTACTTAACTGGTTGTCATCTTCCCTTCCACAAGAAACCATTCTATTAGGTGATTTTAACATTGACTGGTCTGACTGTTCCAGCCAAAATCGCTCAACCCACGTTAACCTACATGGGTTTTCCCAAATTATATCTACCCCCACAAGAATTGGCAAAACCTCCAAACGCCAGTCCATCTTAGACTGGATTCTATTATCAGACCCCACTCTGGCTCACCTATTAGGCTATTTTCCCCGACAGTCTGAGTGACCATCAAGCAACCTACTTAATTAGGAACCGGTCCCACCAAACTAAACAACCCATCTTTAGAATAGTACGCAACAAAAAGACCTTTAGAGCCCATGACTTAATCACTTCACTGAAATACTGTAACTGGACCCCCCCTAAAACAACTATCTCTAGATGAAGCCATGCAGTACTTCAGCTCAATCTTCCTAAAAATCCTAAACTCCCATGCACCACCCAGAACCAGTAGGATCAAAAATAACCACGCCCCATGGCTATCAAATGACACCAGATCCATAATGAAAGAAAGAGACAAAGCCTGGTTACAATTTCACAAACACAAAACCACCACTCTGAAACAGAATTACCTCGAACTTTGATAAAACTTGACAAAACTAACTACCATAAAACTATGTAGGAAAGACATGCTAAAAACCCTTAAACAACCTGGGCCTCAATAAATAGCCTAATGCACTGAGGGAAATCTACCACTCCCTCCCCTGTATTACCAAATAACAACAACCCCCCCCCAACAAATTTAACAAATACTTTACTGAAACAATCCAAGCCGTAGCCAGTAGTCAAAACACTAGTATCCCCACACCAACAGTAACCCCCACCAATTTCAATACAAAAAAGTCCTACCCCAGTTTTTTCCTAAACCCAGTCCCCACTAATACAATTTCAAAACTTCTTAAAAAACTTAAACCAACCACATTAGCAGCGGATAATCTACCAGCTGATTTCCTACAAATAACAGCAGAAGCTGTAGCCTGTCCCGTCTCCATTCTCATAAACAAGTCAGTATCAGAATGCAAAGTACCCCACTCCTGGAAAATATCACATATTATACCATTGCACAAAGGGGGTAACTCTTGAGCTTACCAACTACTGTCCAATTGCAATCCTATCATCTTTATCAAAAATATTAGAGAGAATAGTTCATACACAACTTATGCAATACCTCTTAAAAAACAACCTGCTATGCAAATCCCAGCATGGCTTTAGACCTTCCCATAGCACTACTACAGCACTGCTTTCATTTACCAACACTGTCAATCACCATAGAAACAACGGACTATTCGTATCCTCCATATTCTTAGACTTATCCAAAGCCTTTGATATGGTTAACCATAGCATACTCCTAGAAACTCTAGCTACCCTCAATATAAGCTCCCCCACCATATCTTGGTTCAGTAACTATGTATCAGATCGTCAGCAGGCAGTTCTTTGGCAAGACCAATTGTCCCCTCTACTACCAGTAGCCATAGGTGTCCCTCAAGGGTCCATCCTCGGTCCCTTGCTATTTTCACTGTTTACTAACCAGATCGCCTCCTCTCTCTCTGCTTCTGTTGTACAATATGCAGATGACACCATTATTATATGTGCCGCCCCCACCCTGAATGAACTAAAAACCATCACCCAAAGTAACTTTACCCAAGCCAAAGCATGGTTCACCAACATCAAACTTATACTTAATCCCCAAAAAAACAAACTCAATCTCTTTAGCCCAGGTCGATCTCCTACACTGAACAATAACTTTATCATACACTCTAAAGATAATACACAAATCACCCCAACAACTCACACAAAATGATTAGGTGTAGAAATTGACAATAAACTGCAATTTGACTTGCATATAGCCCAAACAATCAAGAAGGTCAATAAAAAGCTAGGTCTCCTTTGCAGGAACTGACAGTTTATGACTAAATGCACCAAAGCCACTATTGCAAGAGCCCATCTGTTATCCATCCTTCTTTGTCTCCCCTATCTTAACTAACCTTCGGAACACCAAACTCACCAAGATGGAATCTTGCTACAACAAGATTGCCAAGTTTGCTACCGATGCCACTCCAAGATCCCACCATTGTCTAGCCCTCAAGCAACTGAACTTTGAGTTTCCACATCTCCTCCTCCTCAACCAACTCACAATAGCTCACAAGCTCTACTACCTTCCTGGCAAAACCCCTGCCCTTCAGCAACTAATCCACCCCTATACCACCTCCAGAACCTTAAGATGCAATAATCAGAACCACATAACTGTCATTAAAAACAAAAATGAGGCTGGCAAATCTCTCTTTGCCTGCAGTATTGCCAGAACCTGGAACTCCCTTCCAAATGACTTAGCTTCTACCACCTCCATTTCCCAATTTAAAAAACTTCTCAGAACCCACTACATAAAAAACTGGCTTTGCTCATGTCACCCTCCAAGTTAAGCCATACTAGCACACTGTAGCTATGACTAGTAACCACAAAATAGTGTCTCTCTATCTCTCCTTCTCTGCTAGTACACCCAAAAATAAATCCCCCATAATGCTGTGCTCTCAAGGAAAAAAATATCTTTCGGTTATTCACAATTGTATATTCTATATGGTATTGACTCACCTTTTGATATTTTAACAATTAAGTTTTGCTATGTATGTTCAGTTCTATTATTTCCTGTGTGATGTGATGCTTTCTTCTTATCTTGCCATATTGTATCCTTTGTATTGTACTGTACTGTACTGTATTGTACTGTGCTTTTCTACCCAGGCCTCCGCTGAAAATGGACCTGTGTCCAGTCGGACTTTCCCGGTAAACAAATGTAAAATAAAATAAATTAATTAATTAATTCCATCTGTGTTCAAGCTCTGTGTTAGATATAATGTTCTGTTGTACCACTTCTTGGGAGAAAGATTAAACCCATGGTTGCATATATCACTGGAGAAAGAAACTCCCCATTAAAGAGCATAGCAGTCTCACTCAAACCACAATCCCACTGTGCCTATGACTTCTATCTTTCTGTCTGTAGGGAAACAGCTGTAGCTCCAGGAATAGAAAGATGCCCATCAGATAATCGTTCTTAGACATCTCATTCAGCCACGTGTTCTACCTTGCTCATTTCTTACTCTTTTCCTGCTCGTTGTATATTTAAACCATACGTCTTCATTGGTGTTCTGGTAACTGCTTGCTTCCTAGTGACTTTGATGGAAAAGGGCAGATTTGCTGAAGTGTCCCATTACTGAAATGTGTTGCAGTTATATTATCTGTTACCATTTCATAAGTATCGGTTACAAAGTACTCCTTCAGTGGCTTTGTATGCCATTGCTCTGAAAAGGGAAATTGCTCTTTATGCATCTTGTTATATTTGCTTGTGTCCTTATTGACTGCATCCGAGGCACAGAAGAGGAAAGTGGGTGTGGCTTGGAGAAACTTTGCCATTTTCTGTGCTCCACTGTAGCACTGAACAAGGATCCTGGAATACTGTTGGTAGCTCTGTTGTGAATGTAAACCCAGGGAAGAAACCGGTGGGTTATAGAAGAATGCATAACATTTATTTATGACAAAAATGGTCTGCAATTGCGTAATCTTCCAAAAGCCCGTTCAGAAAGATCCATAGCTGCTTCTAGAGTTCCAATTGATGATATTTGTGCTGCAGCAACTTGGTCTAAGTCTCATACCTTCATTACCCATTATAAGCTGGACGTGGTCTCCATGAGCAGCACATCTTTTGGCTCCTCTGTGCTACGGCATATCCATCTTTGAAGCCACCCAAGAAATGATGTAGCTGGGTAGTCTGACCTATTAGTGAAGCAGAATGAGAGGGACATTATCAGATTTATTAGTTGGAGGATCTGAAGAAATCTTTATTGGAACCTACGATTTTAAGTTGTCTGTCTCGCCTTCATTCTTGCTGGTTGGGTTCGGAGCCGATCCTCGCCTCCGACTCGGCCGTCTTCAAAAGCTTGAGAGCTGCTCACTGGCTCGATGCCACCCCCTATCTCATGATGACTGGTGCTAGATACCCAGATGTCATTTGCCGCTTCTGCTGCAAGGTTGTTCTACTGGCTCAGGTTGTATAAAACTTATTGTTACTAGTTGTTTTCTAAAGAGTTTGTTCCGCTGAGCCACCCAGGATTTAGGTGCTAGGGACGCTGTCCTAACCAGCAAGAATGAAGGCGAGATAGACAACTTAACATAAAGAAGTTATGTACCTACCATAATGTTCCATGTTAGTTGTCTTCATCTCGCCTTCTTTTTGCGTCCCACCCTCCATCCCCCTATCCTAGTGGACCGAGAAGAATTTCTTTTGGTTTTTCACTGGCTGAGTTTTCTCTGGCTGTTCCTTTCTGCCTAGTAGCCTCACTGGTAGGCTTTATATATTATAGGATAGGAATCTTTCCTTTTTATGTTGGCAGTTAGACTTACCAAACGAGATCTGGGTATCTAGCGCCAGGCATCATGGGATAGGGGGTGGCCTCGAGCCAGTGAGCAGCTCTCGAGCTTTTGAAGATGGCCGAGTCGGAGCCGGGGATCGGCTCCGAACCCAACCAGCAAGAAGGAGGCAAGATGAAGACAACTAACATGGAACGTTATGGTAGGTACAGAACTTCTTTTTCCAGGTTGAGCCCTTGGTTCCTTTTTTCTTCAATTTACTTCTGTTCATAACAGGCAATGAGTAGCACTGACATACAGAGTGAAAGGACACATAAAGCAAATGGCTGAAAGCAGCAGACCACACATTTCTGGAGCAATGCTACTATACATGTGTGAGTGACATACATGACATCCGAACAGAGCCATGCCTCTGCCTGAGGCAATATGATTGGTTGCACACAGTGCTTCAACAACTGGCAACAGCATGCAGTACAAAGTGGTAAGTAGGACAGCAGTGGATAGCGCAGCACCCAGTAGGAACAACAGTGTAGTTGTACATATGTAAGTGGCCAACCTGCCCATCATATAAGTGGGGAAGAAAAGTTAGACAGGAAAGAAGAAAAGGTGAGTACTGCAAGCAGAGGAAAAATACAAGGTAAACAATATGGAAGAGATGGTGGCAGAATAAGGGGGATTTTTTTTTTATTGGGAGATAGCCTGTTTCTTATTAGAAGAGAAGGATAGTTGGGAAAGGTGAGTCATGGCTTTGGGTGGGAAAGAGGTGAAACTCGGGCAGTAGATGTGAACAGCAAGTATGCAACACAGAAAGTGGATGGACATTGGAAGGACACATACAGACAAAGGTTAGACAAGAATGGTGGAGAAGGCTGGGAAGCAAGGAAGGGAGCAGGTAACATGAAGGGGATGGCAGTCAGCTTCTGGCATGTTTGACTGTCAGACTAGCTGCCAGAGGGAACATACCCAAGCATCACAGACCTGGGTGGTTGATATCATCATCATCATCAATCCTCCTTTTCACATTTTCTACATTACGTTTAGGTGTCATGTCAACTGTCGCCATCTCTCCGTATTCAGTGCCACATCCCTACTACCTTCTTCGACACTCATGCCTCTCTCGCACAATCCATTCGCCTCTATGCTGGATGCCCTTGTTTCACCTTACCGTCTTCCTGTCTGTGCCAAATCTCCTTCACCAGATTGTCTTCTGCACATGTGCTCAAACCACAGTAATCATTCTGCCCAGGTTTCCATACCATACGTTAGTACTGGTAGCACTGCTGTTTTTACATCTTACGTTCAGCTTCTTTGGTATTCTTCTGTCATATACTACACCCGACACTGTATGCCAGTTGGCTGCAGCCCCTCTGTTTCTAGATTAGACCTACTCATTCAGACTTCTCTTCTTCTCAACCACCCCTGTTAACCTGTTACACTATTTTCATTTCTATCTCAGTTCTCAGCTTCTTCTGAACTTCTCAATTTGCTGGCATCATCACCGTCTTATCTGTACTCAGTTTCATCCCATGTGCCTTCAGTTTTATATTCCATTCCCCTATCTTTTGCTGAAGTTCTTGGTCAGAGTCTGCCTGTAAACCCACATCATCTGCATACAGCAGTTTTGATGATCTGCCCCTTCTGGCCTCTTTGCTACTGTAGTCCATCACCACTGTGAACAGCGGTGAGCTCAGAGCTGAACCATGGTGCACACCCATTCCCACTGGGAACCCTTCTGTGAAACCGAATACTGTTCGTAATTGGATCATGGAGTCCTTGAACATAGCTTGCTCTAACCCTGCCAATGTTTCTGGGACTTCAAACCACTACAGGACTGCCCAAATCAGCTTTCTTGGGACTTTGTCATATGTTTTCTCCAAGTCTAGGAATGCCTAGTTGGGCTCTTTCTTCGTCTCTTGTTTCTTCTTAACTATCTGTCTCACTGCAAACATTGGATCAGTTGTGCTGTATTATGATCTGAATCCGAACTGCTCATCCTCCATCTTACTTTGTATTACTCTGAGTATTTGTTTTATCAGTCACCTTCCAGAACTTTCATGCAATGTGGCAGGAGTTTGATACCTCATAACTGCCCACAGTTGTGAATATCCTCTTTGTTCCTGAACACTGGCACCAATATGCTTATTCTCTGTTCATCTGAGATATGCTATATTTTATACATTGCCCTGAGTACCCTCAGCAGCCATTTTCCCCCTGTCTTACCCAGCATCTTTATCATATCTGCTGTGCCTTCATCTGAGCCTGCTGCTTTCCCTGACTTCATTTTCTTTAGTACTTCTTACTTCTTCTGTGGTGGGCTCCTCTTCTTCTCTCATTGTAGGCTATGTCTGGTGCAGTACAGCTTCTGTGGAATTTTCTTCATTCAGAAGCTGCTGGAAATATTCCTTCCATCTGCCTTTGATGTATTGTGGACTGGTGACCAGGTGTTTACTGGCATGGGGAGCTGATATCACTGGACAGCTAATACTCCAGAGATTTAACTATTGGGTTCCAACAGTTAAGCAGCTCACCAACTTGCCTCGGAATGTACTCCATGTTGCTTATGTGGGGCATCCAGTTGCATGTGCACCTCAGTAAACAGCAACTTCTGCATCTACTGCCTTATTAGCACAGGTAATACCCCCCCCCCTGTCTGAGGCTCCACCCCCTGATCACCTCCAGCAGGGGACCCTTCCCCTCCAGGAGATAAACATGGAGTGCAGCAGTGATCCATTGGCAGCTGGTATGGCTGGCAGAGACTGAGATGAACATGCCCACTCACCCCTTCTGACTCAACTTGACCTGTGTATGGGCGATGCAGTGGGAAGAAAATAAGACACACTCATATTATGACCAGCACTACAGTTTTACAGTAGAAGTCTGTGCAATATTTAAACACACTGCTGCCTAGATTGACACTCTTGCTTTCCTCAGAAGCCACCTATATTTAATTGATGGTCCTCAACAGCTGGAAAAAAATGAAGTGCTGGTAAGCATAGGTGGACAACAAATAACACACTGGGAGATAAATGGACCCCTCCAAAAAAACTACAATGCATGTTTGGCTACAGCTCCTGAAATTTTACCCATTGATGAAGCAGGTCAGGATGCTACCACCTTAGGTCATCTTATTGATGCCTCTATTGTTCTGTAAGGGTGATGCCCCTGGCAATAGTCAGCACGCATGACAGATTGAACCAGGTGTTGGTGACCACTACACATTTTTGCCCACAAGAATGAACAGGACATGCATAAACTTTGATTCCGCTCATGAGTGACTCAGTTTGACTACGATTCTTAGTGTGTCCCTGTCACTTTGAAGTGGTAAGTTCTCTGCTGATATATCAGATGTTGGTATATGAATCACTGTGTGAATTGTCTTCATTGGTGGCAACATTACCAGCACTGACTGCAGTGCTGGCCACCAACACATCCCATTTAGATATTGCTGTTTCTATGCCTAGCATGGCTCCTGTCATGTGCTGTGTAAATCACAGTGTTCACAGGGTCTCTATGTGTACAGTTTTTGTTAGCAGGTTCCCCTTTATCTCCTGTATCTTTGCAAGTCATATAACTCCACTAAGAACAGAACTGGGTACTTAAATCTCCACCAGCACATAAATAAAATATGAAGTGAGATGCATTTATTACTCAACTTTGGAACAGACCTTCCCTGCAAGTTAAACAAAATGACACTTTTAACATCCTTCATATTAAACATGGATAATTATATGGGTAACCATAAATATACTCCTGGACTGACATGCTTTGCTGTAATTGAGAAGGGAAATACTGCATGAGTTGAGTATTGTCAAGGTGTAAATGGTCCTTTGTTTCAGTTACTTTGTATTTAGTATAATCCTGTGACCCATACTAGGTGGGTTCATGTATGCAGCACCACCATTTTATGCATCTCTGAATTATGCCACCATCTCATCTTAGTCATGTGTGTTTGCATTTTCCATGTTGCTTATTCGCTTGGAGTTTCTCACTGATGTGTCATTATGCGCTCATTCGCATGTGTCCTATATTGCTCAGTTTGCGCCATGGCACTCTTGCACAGCAGCTGCCTTTGAATCGCCCGTTCCCTACATGTGGCTGCAACTTGTAGTATTTTTTGCTGTACTTCCCATTCACCCTGTTTGAATTCCACACAGTGTTCTTCACATTTTACTTGCAGCTGGCTATGTTACAAACCTGCTTTCAATTGAATACTCCATCTGTTGAGTGAGTATTCATTTCTGGAAAGGTGATTGTTCAGAGTTTTAATGATAGAATTCCTGCTTGTATCTTTATATCAGAAGTTTTGCTTGGTAAAGAATTTGCTGCTTTTAATTGGTAATATTTTTTTTTTGTCTGCACCTCAGTATTACTCCTCCTAACTTCATTTTACCCAGACTATTTTACCTCACAGTTGTGCATCTGTTTCTGCTATAAAACTGCTAGGGCATATCACTTTTCTGGCTCCATAGTTTACATTCAGGCTTGTAAACATGAATTGAGAATACTGAATGCTATGCCTCAACTACCCCTTTTTGATTCCCCCCGTAACCTCAGTAGTAGCATTATCCAAGCTCCCCTCTCAACCCTAAGTACATGGCTGACACTGGCACCCAGTGGTGGATCACTGGGGTGGTAGGTAATTATTGGGATATTGTACCAGGAGACAATGACCACAGGAGGACACAAAAGATTATAAAGGTTTATCATTTGGCTCAGAACGGAAAAGGACATCACCAAAGCAAAAACCATAAATAGTAACTCCTGGTACGTGATCATTGGAGCATGTCTGTGAGAAGATGGAGAGGTATTGTTCAGCAGGTGTGACTGGTGAGGGTTCAGCTTTTTAGGAGTCTTGCTGGGTCCCCTGGCATGTTGTTAAATATAAATGCAAGTTGTACATAGTCACTGGAGTAACAAACCTATGTAAGCCAGTACTTTTTCCAAAGGAGCAGTCAAAATCAATGATTTGTGCATGAAACAGCTGTTCTAATAACTAACAAAATCATCCCTTATTTTGGTGGCATAAAAGATATATCCGATTTCCTAATTTAAGTAGAAGCTTTTAACTGGTACGTAAGAGGTATACACCATTCTGATGGAAGTTAACATCTTTGTTGGCTGGGTGGTACCGTTTTAATTATATTTGTGTTCAAACCTAGGACACATTTGCCCTTCTGCTGGTTATATAGTCGCCTTAAAAGTGAATGTGTGCGCCATAGCTTGCAGGGTGTGTGTGTAGTACACCTGTGTAGTACACCTGTGCGTTGTCTGCTTTGGTAATGTTTTGTACTGACGTTTAATTATGTATCGTAAGGCTGAGTGTATTGTGTATTTAAGTGTTGCTTAGATGTGTATCTTACTTAGGAGAGAGGCCATGGATAAACCTGTAGTTGCTGGAATGGCAAGTAATACAGAGTGAGAGAGAAAGATGCAGAAAAAAAGAGACGAAGAATTGTCATTGCTGCAGTGATGTAGTCTGGCTTGACAGGAAAAGTACTGGTTGCTATAGCTGTATACTAAAGGTGTTAAAATTTGACAAGGAGAAGAAACCAACACCATCAGCAAAGTGGAGTAACTCAACGGATTGTTTTATTGTGATGGGTTGGCCCCTCAGTCATCGCATTTTAGAAGCAAACATAATCCTTGTCAGTCAGTATTATAACAAGTTATTGCAGCGTTATTGCTGAAAGCAACATTTTATAGGACCTAGTATAGTTGTTCTCTAACGATTTATATATAATGTGTGTGAGCTCAGGAATTGTTTTCTATCTGTTGTATGTGTTCTGATGTAATTTGGCTCTGCTTCACTCTTGGGAATTTGTAAATCGTTACTTATACTTTGTGGATATCACAGTAACAGTATCATGCAGTCATGTGTGCATGCTTATTTAATACATTTTTCCTTTCAGAAACATTCTCCGCTGTAGGCAAGCCTCTCTGTTCCTGTTAATCTGTGTATGCCTCATTTCCCTGGAGCAGACATGAGCTGATTGGCAGTAAATTATATGCTTCCTTTTTTATTCTTCATTTTGTCATTAGTGTATTAAAAAGGATCTAGTTAGCAATTGCACACAATAAAGATTTGGAAGTATGTATTAAGCCAACCTGCAGATATATTATTTACACTATAACTTCAAAGTGTATTTTGTTGCTATCACTCTAATCTCCTAGTCTGATATATTAAGTACATTTCTACTTGTTGCCTCTGTCTTTGTGGTGGCAAACGTTGGAACAGCCAGCAGCCCATTGTATGTCATAGTTCCTTCTTTTGAAAATATGCAGTACAATGAGGTTTATATTAAAGTTTCTTAACTCCTAAAATACCACTAGTAATACCAGTTTATACTAGTAATCAGCAGTTTATACTAGTAATCACCAGTTTATACTAGTAATCAGCAGTTTATACTAGTAATCACCAGTTTATACTAATAATCAGCAGTTTATACTAGTAATCACCAGTTTATACTAGTAATCACCAGTTTATACTAGTAATCACCAGTTTATACTAGTAATCAGCAGTTTATACTAGTAATCACCAGTTTATACTAGTAATCAGCAGTTTATTGCAAGATGAAGTGCTGCAGTTCCTCGAGTTCCTAATTTGTCTGCTATTTTCTTCCTTCGCACCACACTCCTGTCATACTTATTTAATGCTGTACTACACATTTGCTTGCCAGTGAAGTTTAGGATGGGGTGGTCTAAATTATTTGATCCTCACTGCAACTTTGTTGTGCCACAATAATCATAATCCATGCGAACTTTGCTTCTACAATATATGTAACATTGTGCAGTTTGAATATCACAACGTTCATTCTCTGTACTTGCTACATAAATGCAGTTGAAGTAGATAAGTCCTGTAATGCTATTAGTAGCTTTGGTACTTCTGTATTATCGCAACACGTTATCACTGTTATCGCAATAATTTGCAGTAATAAGTAAGTACCGTAACTTTAGTATTTTGATCTTCATTACGTTTTCGGTTGACGTCAGTTGCCTTTAGTGTACTGTAGAAAAATAGAATAATCCTTTCCAACTGCTTCTGCATCAGATGCTGAGATGACTCCAGGTTCTGGTTAAAAAAAACGTGTTTTTAAAAAAAAAAAATTAAGACCTCTCATTATTATTTCAGGGTAGATATTCTTTCTGTAATTACTGTTGAATATTATTACCAAGTGTGATATCCTGCCATAGGTAGGTGTACATTCAACCAGGACAACAAAGCCTTTGGAGTCTTTATCTCGCACCATATGTCCTATGTATGACCAAAGTGCTAAGGTTATGTGACACTGATCCTGTGTTTCTTTTTTTGGTCCGTTGATGTATGATCATTTCTGATTCCTTTGTCTAGGGCGGATGAGTATCCCCTTTGGGGAGACTTCCTCTTTTTCATAGTTTATGACTAAAATCATTTTTTTTTCATGTCAGCTAAGAAAGAAAAAATGTGATTGTGGGAGGCAAATACTTTCAGAGACATCCATGCTAAATATTTTTTGCCTAGGAAGGAATCACATTTACAGAAGTTGTACTCTTTGCAATCCTTTGTTTCTAAGACTGTTAGGAGACTTTTGCCTCCTCTTCTGATTATCTTGGAAAGCAGAGACTAATGGAGCTCCTGTACATTAAAATGGAATCCAATACTTCCTGCTTAGACATCCCAAATCAGCTGAAAAAGAAGCTTCAGAAAACTGAAGCTGATTAGACCTGGACATCTCTGCTGTATCTCTAGATGTGTCTTTGGACTGTCCTGATACATCAGGTACTCCCTGAGTTTTCACCTAGTCGGAGGCTGACAAGGTGCTACTCATTAGCACATCCACCCAACTGATCAGATGGCTGCCTCTCTTGTGATGGGGGGATCAAGATTAATTATGTGCAAGGGAGCCGACAGTATTCCTCAGGTTCTGGTCCAGGGGGGAAGCATTGGGTTCCCTCACTGAAGTATTCGAGATCCAGACATCCTCATTTTGTTCAGACTCCTCTTTCTTCTAAGAAAAAAAGCAGAAAACTAAGCATACCATCCCCCACTCAATACACACACACACGGATCCTCAGAACGTACAGTATGATTTTTCTGAAGGGAAGTTTAAAGCTTTAGTCCCCTTTCAAGCCCTCTCAGTTCGTTCCTTATGCCCCTTCTCCTTTCTCTGAAGATTCATATTTTGAGGGGGATTCCTTGGCTACTTCTCTCAAATTCACTCACTTGTTGGGTTTCATTTTAAGGAGGACGAATGTATGTCCCCAGATTTTCCTTTAGAGGAACTTTGCTTTGGAGGCACAGTGTTAAAGATGATGTAACATTTTCAATGAGAAGGCAAACATGTGTCAAACATGCAAGAGAGAGATTATATGTTTATGGGAGTCCCAAAAGTCATCTGCCATCCCTGCTGAGGTCTTGTAACATACATCTGTGAACTCTAAAAGCCAAATTCCTGCCCCCAAGAAGCTGGACAGATTTTTATAAAGTTCCAGACTCCCACAACTTTTTGTATAAGAACCCCCTCAGCTGACTCTGCTGTCATTTTACTGGAATCTAATTAGCTAATTGAAGTCCTGCCTTTTACTGATGTCCTTCCTAATGATAAAGATAGCATGGCTGTTGACAGACATGGGAAAAAAAAATGATTGTAGCTCTTCTACTCTAGCCTTCCATGCTGTCATCTATCAAATGCATATGACTAGGTATTTATTGTCCTTGTTGAGAGACCTTGGTAAGCTTTTATCTGGCAGGATTGATTCTGAAAAAAACAAGTTCTTTGTTGTTTATGTACTGAAGTCTGCTGCTCAGATAGCTAAGCATTCTGTTAGATGCAGGTATAATGCAGCTAAGGCACCATCCAAAACAGCTGTGAAGTCTGCTGCTCAGGTAGCTAAGCATTTTGTTAGATGCAGGTATGATCCAGCTGATGCATCATCCAAAGCAGCTGTGAAGTCTGCTGCTCGGGTAGCTAAGCATTCTGTTAAATGCAGGTATGATGCAGCTTATGCACCATCCAAAGCAGCTGTGAAGTCTGCTGCTCAGGTAGCTAAGCTTTCTGTTAGATGCAGGTATGATGCAGCTGATGCACCATCCAAAGGAACTGTGAAGTCTGCTGCTTGGGTAGCTAAGCATTCTGTTAGATGCAGGTATGATGCAGCTGATGCACCATCCAAAGCAGCTGTGAAGTCTGCTGCACGGGTAGCTAAGCATTCTGTTAGATGCAGGTATGATTCAGCTGATGCACCATCCAAAGCAGCTGTGAAATCTGCTGCTCGGGTAGCTAAGCTTTCTGTTAGATGCAGGTATGATGCAGCTGATGCACCATCCAAAGGAACTGTGAAGTCTGCTGCTTAGGTAGCTAAGCATTCTGTTAGATGCAGGTATGATCCAGCTGATGCACCATCAAAAGCTGCTGTGAAGTCTGCTGCTCAGGTTGCTAAGCATTCTGTTAGATGCAGGTATGATGCAGCTTATGCACCAACCAAAGCAGCTGTGAAGTTTGCTGCTTGGGTAGCTAAGCATTCTGTTAGATGCAGGTATGATGCAGCTAATGCACCATCCAAAGCAGCTGTGAAGTCTGCTGCACGGGTAGCTAAGCATTCTGTTAGATGCAGGTATGATTCAGCTGATGCACCATCCAAAGCAGCTGTGAAATCTGCTGCTCGGGTAGCTAAGCATTCTGTTAGATGCAGCTGATGTACCATATAAAGCAGCTGTGAAGTCTGCTGCTCGGGTAGCTAAGCATTCTGTTAGATGTAGGTATGATCCAGCTGACACATCATCCAAAGCTGCTGTGAAGTCTGCTGCTCGGGTAGCTAAGCATGCTGTTAGATGCAGATATGATGCAGCTGATGCTCCATCCAAAGGAGCTGTGAAGTCTGTTGCTCAGGTTGCTAAGCATTCTGTTAAATTCAGGTATAATGCAGCTCATGTACCATCCAAAGCAGCTGTGAAGTCTGCTGCTTAGGTAGCTAAGCATTCTGTTAAATGCAGGTATGATGCAGCTGATGCTCCATCCAAAGCAACTGTGAAGTCTGCTGCTCGGGTAGCTAAGCATTCTGTTAGATGCAGGTATGATCCAGCTGATGCACTATCCAAAGCAGCTGTAAAGTCTGCTGCTCACGTAGCTAAACATTCTATTAGATGCAGGTATGATGCAGTTGAGGCACAATCCAAAGCAGCTGTGAAGTCTGCTGCTCAGGTTACTAAGCATTCTGTTAAATGCAGGTATGGTGCAGCTGATGCACCATCCAAAGCAGCTGTGAAGTCTGCTGCTCAGGTAGCTAAGCATTCTGTTAGATGCAGGTATGATCCAGCTGATGCATCATCCAAAGCAGTTGTGAGGTCTGCTGCTTGGGTAGCTAAGCATTCTGTTAGATGCAGGTATGATGCACCATCCAAAACAGCTGTGAAGTCTGCTGCTCAGGTAGCTAAGTATTCTGTTAGATGCAGATATGATGCAGCTCATGCACCATCCAAAGCAGCTGTGAAGTCTGCTGCTCAAGTAGCTAAGCATTCTGTTACATGCAGGTATGATGCAGTTGATGCATCATCTAAAGCAGCTGCCACTGGTTATGTTTTGAGAAGATCATCCTGGCATAGGCTACAATCTCTTACTGAGAAAGATGAATCTAAAATTGTAAACATCCCTCTGGATGGAGATTCTCTCTCTTTGAACCTACTGCTGCTGACATTTTCAAGAATCTTTAGGAGAGAGACAAAATTGTGACAGTTTAAGCAAAACGTTCTGCTTTTCCAGAGTTTGAGAAATTACCAAACTAAACCTGGTCTCTGTTCATAAAGAATAAAGGGCTAGCCAAAAAGGGAGTTTACTAAGAGGTAAACATCCCTGTCCTGACAAATCAGTCTCTTT
The DNA here is from genome assembly GCF_019279795.1 of Protopterus annectens. Taxonomy (NCBI): domain Eukaryota; kingdom Metazoa; phylum Chordata; order Ceratodontiformes; family Protopteridae; genus Protopterus; species Protopterus annectens. Next base: position 1,072,901,735 of record NC_056737.1, read on the forward strand.
TTGACATTTCTCGCCTCTGTCTCCCACTCCCTCTCTCCACTTGGGTCTTCCCCAAACCTCTCTTTCAAAGAAGCTTTGCCAATCTGACCCAGTTTGGGAATCAGTAACCAAAGACAATTGGGTCCTTTCAGTAATTGAGAGTTTAAAGAATGTTGCTGCTTTGTCTTTCATACAGATCAGGCATTTCTCCAGTTCCATCAAAGCAACTCCATTTTAAACCCTCCGATTGTTCATAGGTTCATAGTTTAGTACTAAGTAACTGCCCTTGTGGACCATTTTAAGCCTAACTAACTAACTACCCCATGCAAGACTTAAACCCTGCACCTTGTTTTTGTAAGGTCAACACCTTAACCATATATGACAACCTCCCACCCCTTATGACTATGTCCCACCCCAATGTACAAATGTTTTCTTCAAGGTACAATAGAATTGGTCCCTCCTCATCAGCAGGGGCAGTTTTCTATTCAAGACATTTTTAGGTTTCGAAAAAAAGAGTGAAAATTAAGACCCGTTCTGGATTTGTCCCCTCTCAGCTTATTCCTGTGAGTTTCAAAATTCAGAATGCTTACCACACATTTTTTCCTACCCTTGATTCTTTCTCAAGCTTTCTTGGTAAACTTGGATATAAAAGATGCTTATCTTTGTATCCAGATTGCATGACATTTTTAAGGTTCTGTGCTTTACAATATCACTTTCAATTCTTTGCTTTTTGGGCTCCCTACTGCACTAAGTGCTTTCACAAAGTGCCTAGCTCTGGTTACTGCCTTCTACAGACTCCAGGGAATGCAAGTATTCCCTTAGGTGATCTGATCCTTCAGGCTGCTGTGAGCAAATAACTTTTATGAACCTCATCTGCACTGTCTGGAGTTCACCTTAAACCTAAAAGTCAAATCTGTTGTTTCTGGGTGCGGGCTCAATTCTTTGTCAATGGCTGCCTTTCTTCTGCCAAAAAAAATTGTCTAAAGGAGTTTTTCCAATCTTTTCTTCCTCTAGATGTGACCTGAGCAAGAGAGATTATGAGAGCCATGGGTTTTGGGACAGACTGTATATGAAGAAGAATAAGCTGTATCTTAGAACTTTATGAACTCAGCATTAACTTGCTCTGAATTGCCCAATCCCACTCTTGCCATTCATCAAGAGGGATTTTCATTGGTTTATCAGTGAGATATCACCTCTGAACTGCCCAATCCCACTCTTACCATTCATAAAGAGTTTAATTGGTTGATCAACAAGTTATCACTCAGTCTAGGAGTGCCATTTCTGTTTCCTTCCCCCCGCCAAAACCTTCTCGGAGATGCTTCAGACTTGGCTTGGGGGTAGTATTCTTTGAATGTAAAAGTTCAACATGTTTGGTCAAAAAGGACAGAAAGGACCAGATAAATATCAATGAATGTGTGCACAGTTATTCTAGCCTTAGAATCCTTTCATCATCTCTGGTCCCCAGGTCATCTCCAAGTATTTACAGACAATACCACAGTTATATGGCACATAAACCAGCAGAGAGGGAAAAAACATAACCACCTTTGCAAACTTGCACTGACTGCTTGGGATATAGCCATACATTACAACTACTCTTGCTAGCTGTTTACATACTGGCAGATTACTTGAGCAGATCCCAGGCAGACCCTCAGGAATGGATGTGAGATATGGAAGTCCTCCTGCAGATCGTGTAGTAGTGGGATACTCCATAGATAGATTTCTTTGTGTTCGGTGGAGGCAGCCAAAAAGACCGCTTGTTTTGTTCCAGGATTCTGTTCTGTGCTCACCCAGAGGCTTGGAAAATGGATGCCATGTATATGTATTTTTTTTTTTTTTTTTGTGGAAGGGGAGATTGCTGTAAACATTGCTTCCCCACCCGTAATTCTTGAGGTTCTTCTCAAAATTAATGGAGAGCAAGCCAGACATCTTGCCGGTGACTCCCTTTTGTCCCAGACAGAACTAGTCTAGCAATCATCACAAGTTAACATGCAAGACTGACTTACTCCCAGAGTAAAAGATCTCTCTCATACATCAAAGCCTACAGACTTTGAATTTAACCCTTTCGATGGGTTGGATTTTTATTCCCTTTAGGCACTGTTTTATGAGGATATGTTGTAGGTCTTACAGGAGGCTAGGAAACCTTCTCCTAGAAAGTCTTATGCTTCCAGTTTTCTTTTTGATGTCAGGAAAAAGATCTGGGCCCATGTTTAGTTTGTTTTCCTGACATTATGCCTTACTTCTATGAGCCTTAAGTCAGATCTTGCCTTACTTCTATGAGCTACTTAATTCAGATCTGGCATACTTTTCTATTAAAGTCCATTTGTCAGCCATTTCTGTGTGCCTTCCCTTTTATCCACCTTTATCTTCACCGCCTGACAGTTAGACGTTGCCCGTTCGATCCTCAGTTAGAGCGTCTTCTGTGTGGCGACATGCGTGAACGGGCGTTCCTTCGTTGAAGATTGTGCATTAGGCCCGGCAAGCCAGCACGTAAAACTCTGCTGCCAATCATTAGTGGACTGGAGTTCCGCTGTGGCGACCCCTAACCGGGAAAAAGCCGAAAGACACAAACAAACATCTTCACTTATAGAGGTGTCTTTCACCTCAAGCCACATAGGAAATCTGTTCATTCTCCTTGGAATCTGAATTATGCTTTACAAAAGCTAACCCCTGCTCCTTTTGAGCATGCTTCCTTCAAGTTTTATACTTGGAAAACTGTCATGTTGGTGACTTCCTCCAAAAGGTTTTCAGAGCAGCAAACACATGACTTCTCCTCCAATCTTGGTTTTTCATAAAGCTAGAGTTACCCTCAGAATAAACCTGTCTTTCTTGTCTTGGGTGTAGACAGTCAAACTACATGCCTTCTTTTCCTCCCCTCAAAACAGGGGAGGAAGAATTTTGCACTCTTTAGATGTTCACAGACAAACTGGGTTTTATTTTGATAAGACCAAGTCTTTCAGAAAATCAGACCAATTTTTCTTTTCTTTTCAGGATAAGAAGTTGGGTCTTCCAGTCTCCGAACAATTTCCAGATGGATTTCTTCTGCATTTCCTTTTGCTATTCCTACAGTGGAAAGAAACTTCCAGATTTGGATAAGACTTGCTCTATCAGAGCAATGACATCCTCGGGTGCCTTTTTTAAAGGTCTAGACTCTAGGTCTGTTTTTAACGATAACTGCTTGGTCTTCTGTATACACCTTTACCATGCATTACAAGATTGATGCTGCTTGTAGCTCTACAGCTGGATTTGTAGGGTCTCTCTGACAAGGAATTTTAGATTCCAGCTGAAATCTTTGTTCTTCCCCCTGAGACGTAGAAAGCTTTGGGACTATTGCCACTTTTTAGTATTACTGCAACAGTGAATGTAAGAAGGGCATAGTATAGTTGTGTAGGAATTTACCACAACAGTCAATGTGAAACTGGTCACTATTGCAGTATTACAGCCCACCCTCCTTTCCCCCTTCTTTTCCTGATACTGAGGTGGTATCATTTCCTTATCCCTTCGTCTGGTTGACATGAGCTTTTTAGTGTCTTTTTTTTTTTTTTTTTTTTTTTTTTTTAAAACCTTGCTGGCTTTTGTGGCTAGGACAAGAAAGTCTTGATTTACTTCGTGCCTGTACATCCCTTAAGTACCACATGACCTTGTTGGACATATCTGTGCGAGAGGAAGATGCCTAGACTTTGGTATCCTGACTGGATGTATGAGTACCCCTGGCAGAAATCCCACATGTCAGTAATACTGCAACAGTGATCAGCAGGACACCTATTGATATGGTCATTTCTTACACAACTGTACTTTATCCCTTAATAAGTTGCCCATCTTTTTGAATGGGGGAAGCTTGTGTGTACATTCCTTCTGTTTCTGTTAATGGAGTGGAATGATTTTCACTCTCTTCACTTCACACATTTTCTCTCCCTTTTTTTGGAATGGGAGAAATTTGTGTAATGTCTGTGAAGTCGCTGTATAGCTCACTTGTGGCCCTCTGTGCTTCAGAAGCTGCTGATGCTTCAACCATGACTGTCATTTGTTCGTCACAACATTGCACCTATCAGACCTTAGTTTCTGAAGGGCAGTGTTATTCGCTGTAAGAGATGTTTAGCATTGCTACTACCACATATCGTCTGGCCACTTACTTTGAACTAGAGCACAGTTTGCATGAAAGAAAAATACACTATAACTGAGTTTGCATGTTATTCTAATAATTATTATGTATATATAGATGTGTATGATATGTTTGTCATTAGTGCACCTCAGAATATCATCAGGTCTACACAAGCCTGGATAAATTCAGGAGGAGTGAGACAGGTAATGTTTGCCTGACACAAAAGGTAAATGTATATGTAAGTAGTTAAACAGCATCAACAGTGTATCTGTCCAGCAAAGAGTAGTTTGATTCAGTGATTTTCCTGTTTGCATTTTTCTAACATAGCTATACAGTTCTGGACTTCTAAGTATATATATATATATATATATATATATATATATATATATATATATATATATATATATATATATATATATATATATATATATATATATATATATATATAAAATATAAAAGTAGTAAAATCGCACAGTGCTGCTTGAGTGACACATTCAAGTTACATATAACTGAAAATCCATCATCTCAGTTACTAGATCGCTGAAGCATGTTGAGTATAATTCTAAATTACAGTATTTCTGTCTGATGGCAAACTGAGATAACTGCATTAGAGTTTTATTTTTCACTGTGTTGAAAGTATTTCACATTTATTTATTCAAGGCCGTGGCAGTCCCCTCTTGTAAGAGTACATTCTGATTGCTATTTTTTTGACAGTGCTCTACATAATTTGCATATAATGAGTTTTTAATGTAGCCTCAACGTCACAGTCAGGTATTTTAATGTGGTTTTTAGTCATGTGTTAACACTTTAATCCACAGTCCCCTAGTTACTGTTAATTGGCTTTGAGTGTATATTACCTGTCTGCCTAAGTAGAGAGGATACGATCAGCAGCAGGAGGGCTTCTGTTGTTTCTTTTATTTATCATGTTGATGCAAATGAAAACCATAGCCTGAAAAGCAGTAAAAAGTTTTTGCTTCAATATCTTATGTGATTTTAGTTTTTATATCTGAGGGGGAAATGAAAAAGCAGTTTAGTTAAATTTCAGCATATAATTTCAGTATATATATATATATATATATATATATATATGTGTGTGTGTGTGTGTGTGTGTGCGCGCGCATATATATATATATATATATATATATATATATATCTATATTAGTTTGGTGGGTCTGTCTGGAAAGTGTTCCATATGTCAGGATAATGCTACATTCAGCGGACTTGAATTTTTATTGTCAACCTCATTGTGCCTGCTGTGGGGCTATTTTAATCACTTAACATCAGTTGCTCCTTATCAAAACTGTAAGTAAAATACATGAACCAGGAATTTAATTATTTTGTGAAATGAGGGATACACCTTGAAAGCCATAAGGGTAAGAGCAGTGATGGCACTGATGTATCTGATGTTTGTTTGTATCTTTCGGCTTTTCCCGGTTAGGGGTCGCCACAGCGGAACTCCGGTCCGCTAATGATTAGCAGTAGATTTTTACGTTCTGGCTTGCCGGGCCTAACGCACAACCCTCAATGAAAGAACGCCCATTCACGCATGTCGCCACACAGAAGACGCTCTAACTGAGAATCGAACGGGCAACATCTAACTGTGAGGCGACAACGCTACCGCAGCACCACCACCGCAGTGGTACTGATGTATCTGATATTGTTTCTTAAACATATAAGGATGCAGTATTTATGGACATGGAGTTTTGCAGTGGTCAAGTGTATTGTGCTTGGGTGTGCCCATGTATTCTCATGGATCCCTGTTGGCTGAAACTATAAAAGTGGTGCAGGCAGTTTGTGTGACAAAATATATATATTTTTACTCTCTTTGCATCTTTCTGCAGTGGTTCAGCAGTTAGAGTTGTCACCTCACAAGAGATTCTCAGGTTTGATTCTCGGCTGGGGTACCTTCTGTATGGAGTCTGCATGTCCTCCCTGTGTTTGTGTGGGTTTCCTCTGGGTGCTCCAGTTTCCACCACATTCCAAAAACATGCATCTGGAGTGTTTCTCCCTGGGCCTCTACTAAAAAAGGGCTCTCTCCCAGTCGAACATTCCTGGTAAACAAATGTTAAATAAAATAAAAAAATAAATATTTTTTTTTAATCCTATTGCATCTTTCATTCATTCTCTGATTATCTGCTTAGTCCAATTCTGGGTGAGGTAGGGTACAGAGTCTATCCCAGCATACAGTGGGGAGAAGGCAGGGAAAGTAATCTCAGATGGGATGCCTTTATGTGATAGGATGTGCGTGAGCACATACGTTCACACACACACACACACACACACACACACACACACACACACACACACACACACACACACACACACACTCACTCACTCACTCACTCACTCACTCACTCACTCACTCACTCACTCACTCACGCACTCACACACACAATCTGCAGGCAATTTGAAAGGTTGCCACTTCACCTATGGCATAGATTTGGGGTGTGAGAAAACACCAAAGCACCCAGTGAAGGCCCACAAAGTCAGTAGAAGGACATGCAGACTTTTCAAAGAGGGTACCCCAGCTGGGCACTTTGAGACTGTTGTACAGCCCACATATGTTTATGTATTTATCTGTTCATAAATGGTCCAGTTTTCTTGATCAGCATACCTTTATCAGCCATTCACCTTGATGTCAATGCAATGTGAATCGAATTACAGAAAAATTAAAGTAGTATCAGTTTTAATAATGTATTAAATATGTTACTATAAGACAGTTTTAAAGAAATTAAAAACAGAGGACCAGATTCCAAAAGAGTTGCTGTCAGTGTAAGTCTGCCCTGATTCCAAAAGACCTCCTCTCAGTACAAGTAACCTACTTGTGTAAGGCCTGTCTATAAACAGGCTTACATGAGGGGCCAGATTCCAAAACACCTGCTCTGAGAGCAAGTCTTTTGGAATTGGCACCAGAGTATTACTAAAAATAAGATATTAACAAAAAATAAATAAGTAAATAAATAAAACACAGCATTCCACTACTTAAATAAGCAAACATAGAATGGTTCATGATTTATATTTCTGAAGAGAGCTTCTCCTTATTTGTTTTGTATTATATTTTAGATTTGCCATGTCATAACGAAATCGAATCAGGCATGCATTATGGTATGTGCTTATACCATCGTGTTATTTCAGAGTATATGACATCATCCTTAATGAAGGCGCTCTGTTGATGATTTTTTTTTCTAACTTACCCTGATGTTTAACTTTGTAGTTTGTTATATTAGTTTAAGTCGTACTGTGGACTTTGTCCATTCAGTTAGATGAGCTTTACATATTGTGATCCCGTTAAAGCAATTCAGGTTCATAAACCATATGTTGTCCAAGATTCAGAGTACATTTAACATTAGAAATAGTCCCCCTCTTTTTATTAAGCCTCTTATTAAAAATAAGAAAAAAATTAATTGTGGTTTAAATAGCTATTTTAACTTGCTTCTTCAAACATGCTTTTCATGTAGCCGTACAGAACGCTACTTAAAAGAGACCAGATGGCTTAGCAGTTAAGGTTTTTGCCTCCCATGCACAAGGTACAAGGTTTGATCCTGACCTCCGACCAATGCCTGTTTGGAGTATGCATGTTCTCCCTGTGTCTCCATGGGGTTTCTCCCATGTCCGAAAATCATGCTGAGTGTTTCCATCTCAAACTCACCAATGAATGGAGCTGTGGGCAGCAGCACAGGCTCTTCATGGTGCCCTATAGGGGGAAGAGTTGTACAGACCAACCACTTTGGACATCTACTGTGGTGCGCAGTATCCTCAAGATAGGAGAACATGGATCACAGACTGCACGCCATGGCAGGGCTAGCCACTCCATGGTGTAAAATATGGCTCTAGGTGATTTGCTCATGTTGACCAATGTCGCCAAAAATGGTCATGGATACTTACTGGTGATAAGTGGGTAGAGGACCCGGCCTACTCTGACCCACGCCAGGGACCCTTGCTAATGATGGGGGGAGTATATGTGCCCCTGTTGACCAGTGTGTGCCCACCATAAAGCCCAGCAGCCCTGGGTCAATAAGCTACTGGCTGGCTGGTGTCTATTTGCCGAGCCTGGGTTACCTGGGATAGCTCTGAGCGAAAGCTGGAAGTAAAACCAACCAACCTGCCAAAGGAACTGAGAATTGCTACTCTTAGTCTAGGTTCACTGACAGGTCGCAGCTTGGAAGTGGATGACATGATGATACGGAGGAGACCGGACATCCTATGTATCCAAGAGGCAAGATGGAAGGGCAATGCAGCAAAGCCACTTGGCTTGGGATCCAGAGTCTACTACTCAGGTGGAGGGCAGGCTAGAAATGGTGTAGGAGTTGTGGTGACAAAGAGGCTTCAAAAGGCAGTAGGGGATATCATCAGAATTGATGACAGACTCATGGCAGTCAGACTCCAGTGTTAGGGTTGGGAGAGTGGCCTAATGGTTAAGGTGTTTGCCTTACAAAGACAAGGTACAGGGTTTGAATCTCACAGGGGAATAATTGGCTAGGCTTAAAATGGCTTGCAAAGGCAGTTAGCCTAGTACTAACCTATGAACCTATGATAGGGCAGTATTCATAATCCCAGCCTTGCCCCACAGCAGGGTTGTGATAGTGAGGTAAAGAGTGCATTCAGACTGCATTTGCAGGACTTACTAGATAAAGTAGGATAACATGAATTGGTGTTGATAATGGGTGACTTGAATGGGCATATCGGGGCAGACAGAACAGGATATGAGGACTTCCTGGGTCCACAGGGATGGGGCAACAGGAATAAAGAAGGAGAAGCCATTCTAGAATTCTGTCTGGTAAATGGCTTGATAGTAGCCAACACATGGCTCAGAAAGAGAGTCACAAGATCACATACAAGAGTAGTCAACATGCAACTCAGGTAGACTTCCTCCTAGTAAGGAAAAGGCAGTGGGGTAGAATCAATGATTGCAAAGTCATCCCTAGTGAAACAGTCAGCCCACAGCATAAACCACTAGTTGCTACAATCAGCTGCAAGCAGTGGTCAGAGAAGCCTCTAAGGCCAACAAAGACCAGGCTGAAGACCAGGAAGTTGACTGGAGAGAAAGCACAACAGTTCAAGGAATTACTCAGGGCTCTAGCACCCCAAGAAGAGGAGGAGACAGGTGGAGTTGAAGAAGAATGGCAGCACCTAAACACAGCATGTGTTAGGACTACAGAAAAGATATGTGGCCAAGCCAGGTATGGAAATAAGGTACATAACGAAACTGGTGGTGGAATGCAGGAAGTCATCAAAAAAAAAGAGTGCAGGAAGAAATGGGAGATGGAAAAGACTGACCAGGCAGGAAGAACTACTGGTTGGCTAATAAAGAAGCTAAGAAAGAAGTTGCAGTAGCAAAGAATAGGGCATCGGAGGCACTGTACCAACTTCTGGAAAGTGACTCGGTAAGGGGCACAAAGAAACTATATCAGGTTGCTAGGCAAAGACAGAAAGATAAAGAAGATAGTCAGACACCCTTCATAAGGGGTGCCAGGAACA